>NC_051331.1:4155185-4455185 GCF_015220235.1 Choloepus didactylus
TCAATCTCTGAACATTTTCATTAGTCGAAGAAATAAAATAAAAATTAAAATAGAAAAGAACATTCAAAATATCCCATTCCCTTCCTCCCCACATTGTACATTTACTTTTTTTGTTGGAAAGAAAAGAAAATATTTTTCATTAATGAATAATTCAAGTGACATAATTTTACCATTACAATCAGTTGCCCCTGGGTGCCCTCATACAGCTGTGCATCCATCACCACACTTAATTTCTGTTCAATTTTTAGAAACTTTTCATTACTCCAGACAATAAATAAAGGGAAAAACAAAAAAAGAAAATGAAACTCAGATCCTCCCCTATCCCCAACCAACCCCCCTCAATTGTTGACTCATAGTGTTGGTATAGTACATTTGCTACTGTCCATGAAAAAGTGCTGAAATACTACTAACTGCAGTATACAGTCTGCAATAGGTATATATTTTCTCCCTATATACCCCTGTATTATTAACTTCCAATTGTATTGTCATACATTTGTTCTGGTTCATGGAAGTAATTTCCAGTATTTGCACAGTTAATCATGGACACTGCCCACCACAGGATTCAGTTTTATACATTCCCGTCTTTCGATCTCCAACCTTCCCTCTGGTGACATATATGACCCTGAACTTCCCCCTTCCACCTCATTCACACACCATTTGGCACTGTTAGTCATTCGCACATCTTGCTACTGACACGTCTGTTCATTTCCAAACATTCAAGTTCATCCTGGTTGAACATTCCACTCATGCTAAGCAACTGCTCCATTCTTAAGCCTCGTCCTATATCCTGGTACGTTATATTTCATGTCTATGAGTTTACATATAATTAGTTCCTATCAGTGAGACCCTGCAATAATTGTCCTTATGTTTCTGGCTTGTTTCACTCAGTATATTGCCCTCAAGGTTTTGTCATCAACCCATTTTTTTTTTTTTAATATGGTTTTGTTCACTCACCATACATTCCATCCTAAGTAAATAATCCATTGTTCTCTGTATGGTCATATATTTATGTGTTCACCACCTCCACCACTATCTATATAAGGGCATCTACATTTCTTTCACAAGGCAGGAGGGAGAGTCAAAGAAGGTAGAGAGGCAAAAGAAAGAGGAAAAAAATGACAGCTAAGAAGCAACAAAAGGAAAAAATAACCTCAAATCAAAGCAGAGCAAAGAATCAGACACCACCACCAATGTCAAGTGTCCAACATGTCTCCCCTGTACCCCCCTCTTATCTACATTTACCTTGGTATATCACCTTGTCAGATCAAAGGAAGCATAACACAATGATTCTATTAGTTACAGTCTCTAGTTTATGTTGATTGCATCCCTCCCCCAATGCCTCCCCACCTCTAACACCATGCAAGGTTGACGTTTGCCCATTCTCCCACATAAAAGAACGTATTTGTATATCTTATCACAACCATTGAACACTCTACATTTCACCAAGTTACACAGTCTCAGTCTTTATTTTTCCTCATTTCTGGTGTCTCACATGCTCCCAACCTTCCTCTCCCAACCATATTTATGGTTGTCTTTGTTCGCTGTACTTACATTGTTGTGCCACCATCTCCCAAAATTGTGTTCCAAACCATGCACTCCTGTCTTTTATCATTCTTTAGTGCTCCCTTTAGTATTTCCTGTAGGGTGGGTGTCTTGTTCACAAAGTCTCTCATTGTCTGTTTGTCAGAAAATATTTTGAGCTCTCCCTCATATTTGAAGGACAGCTTTGCTGGATATAGGATTCTTGGTTGGTGGTTTTTCTCTTTCAGTATCCCAAATATATCACACCACTTCCTTCTTGCCTTCATGGTTTCCGCTGAGAGATCTGCACATAGTTTTATTAAGCTTCCTTTGTATGTGATGGATTGCTTTTCTCTTGCTGCTTCCAGGATTCTCTCTTTGTCTTTGACCTTTGATAATCTGATTATTAAGTGTCTTGGCATAGGCCTATTCATATCTCTTCTGTTTGGAGTATGCTGCGCTTCTTGGATCTGTAAGTTTATGTCTTTCATAAGAGATGGGGAATTTTCATTAATTATTTCCTCTATTATTGCTTCTGCCCCCTTTCCCTTCTCTTCTTTTGGGACACCAATGATATGTACATTATTGAACTTTGTTTCAGCCTTAAGTTCCCGGAGACATTGCTCATATTTTTTTCATTCTTTTCTCCATCTCCTCCTTTGCATGTAGGCTTTCAGGTGTTTTGTTCTCCAGTTCCTGAGTGTTTTCTTCTGCCTCTTGAGATCTGCTGTTGTATGTTTCCACTGTGTCTTTCATCTCGTATGTTTCCACTGTGTCTTTCATCTCTTGTGTTGTGCCTTTCATTTCCATAGATTCTACTAGTTGTTTTTTTGAACTTTTGATTTCTGCCATATACATGCCCAGTGCTTCCTTTACAGTCTCTATCTCTTTTGCAATATCTTCGCTAAACTTTTTGAATTGATTTAGCATTAGTTGTTTAAATTCCTGTATCTCAGTTGGAGTGTACGTTTGTTCCTTTGACTGGGCCATAACTTTGTTTTTCTTAGTGTAGGTTGTAATTTTCTGTTGTCTAGGCATGGTTTCCTTGGTTATCCACATCAGGCTTTCCCAGACCAGAACAGGCTTAGGTCCCAGAGGGAAGAAATATTCAGTATCTCATTTCCCTGAGGGTGTGTCTTAGAAAATTGCTTCACCCTATGATGCCTCAGGTCCCTGTGCTTTCCTGCCCAGCAGGTGGTGCCTGTTAGCCTGTAATTCTTGACTGGTGTGGGGAGGTGTGGCTGTGTTCCCCCAGGCTCTGGGGTCTTGTTCTCCATGGAAAGGGCCCCACCCCTTTCCTCTTAGAGAAGATAGACCCTCTAGGGGGAGGTCATTAGTATTTCAATGGTCTCTCTCTCTGCTTGTGCTATCCCCACCCTTGTCTGAGTCACAGTCCTGGGTGCTATCCCCACCCTTGTCTGAGTCACAGTCCTGGGAACTGGAAATGACTGGGGCTTTCTCCACTGAGCCAAAAAACAAACAGATAGTCCCCTTCAGACCCAGCCCAAGTGACCCTCTGGCTCTCCAAGGTCAGTCATCACCCAAAGCCTCTGTCTGTTTTTTGGGGATGCATACCTGTAGTGAGCAGTTCACACTCGCTACTTAAAACCCCAGTTGGAGCTCAGCTGAGCTATATTTGCTTGCTGGGAGAGAGCTCTCTGGCACCATGAGGCTTTGCATCTCAGGCTATGGGGGAGGGGGTCTCTTGACTTGGATCCATAGGTTTTGCTTACAGATTTTATGCTGTGATCTCAGACATTCCTCCCAATTCAGGTTGGTGTATGATGAGTGGATGGTCTCGTTTGTCCCCCAGGAGTTATTCTGGATTATTTACTTGTGTTTCTGGTTTTTTTTAGTTGTTCCAGGGGGACTACTTATCTTCCACTCCTCTCTATGCCACCATCTTCCCTCCTCCCCCCAGTCAACGTTTTTGATAAAAAGACTCCATACTACTTAAAATTGATTTAACTTGAGTATCTCTTATATCTCCACCATTTTACTATAAAATTCTTTAAGTTCCGTCAATGTGTAATTGAAGTAATATCAACTTGGATGCAATATATGTCATAATCGAAATCCTGAGAAAATATACTCAAAGGATATGTCCAGTAATACCATTAATTTAGTATTACTAAATTGTTTCAAAACTAAAGTCTCTGGGATGTTATAAAAATTTTTAAAATCCTGTGCTTTGGGGGAAGTTATTTGAGAGTCATTGTATTTGTGCTTTATATTATGCTTTCATTTGTACTATTTGATTTTTTAAGCTATAGTGATTTTATTACTATCAATACGCATTTATATATTTGGAGAGAAAAAAGCCAAGAGTGATAACCTTACCAGAAAAGGTGATGGGTTGCTGTATTGATCAGTTGATTTATGCATTCATTATTTACACTATGATGAATATTCACAGATCTGAAAAATAGGAATAATGGCAGCTACTATTTTTCCTTTCAACTTATGAAAGTAGACATTATTTATTGGAATCATTGTTTAATAACATTGTGGATTTGAATAAGATGAAATGTGTTGAGTCTTCTGTAGAATATTATGTTTTACCCTACAAGTTGATCGTATTTCAGGATGTGAATAAGCTGAGATATAAAGAGATTGTTTTATTCATTGTTGGTAGCCTGTGAATAATTAATGGATGTTGATTCAAGGCTAATTCCTTGTTAATGTTTGTCTTCATAACTGTCACTATAATTTGTGAAATTTTAGCCTGTATTTGAAGCCTCTATCCTTACAAGCCCCTAGGCTAAATTCATAATAAACCCTGGTGAACAGCACATATTCTCATGGACTTGCTTTAACTATTTTCCTTGATGAGTTGAAACTTCTTGTCCTAGTTTGCTAATGCTGCCAGGATGCAAAACACCAGAAATGGATCAGCTTATATAAAGGGGGTTTATTTGGTTACACAGTTACAGTCTTAAGGCCATAAAGTGTCCAAGGTAATACATCAGCAATCAGTACCTTCACTAGAGGATGGCCAATGGTGTCCAGAAAAACCCTGTGAGCTGGAAAGGCACGTGGCTGGCATATGCTCCAAAGTTCTGGTTTCAAAATGGCTTTCTCCCGGGTGCTCCTCTCTAGGCTGCAGTTCCTCAAAAATGTCACTCTTCATTACTCTTGTGGCATTTTTCCTCTCACAGCTTCTCCAGAGCAAAAGTCTACTTTCAACAGCTGTCTTCAAACTGTCCCATCATCTGGAGCTCCACTCTCAGTTCCTGTGCATTCTTCAAAGTGTCCCTGTTGGCTGTAGCTCCTTTTCAAAATGTCACTCACAGTTGCACTGAGTTCCTTCTCTTTGAGTCAGCTCATTTATATGGCTCCACTGATCAAGGCCCACCCTGAATGGGTGGGGCCATGCCTCCATGGGAATATCTCATCAGAGTCATCACCCACAGCTGGGTGGGGCACATTCCAAGCAAATCTAATCAGCACCAAAGCGTCTGCCCCACAAGACTACCTCAAACATAATGGCATTTGGGGGACACAATACATTGAAACTGGCACACTTCTGAACAGACATTTGCTGACAGGCCAAGCCTTCCATCGTCAACTTCTCTAAAGGAACAGTAATCGTGCCCCCATATTTCATATTCTGGTTTACTTGTTCCCTTTTAGTAGTGATTAATATGATCATTTAATACACAGAGAACCTCTGATAACTTCGAGAAGGCAGGGCAGGTGTCACTTTCAGAGTGACCTCCTGCTTGCAAAATTCTCTTATTTTTCTCCTCCTTCTTGTTCGTAATTTCAGGACCATTTGAGACAGTTCTTTGTGAAGGTTTATTTTACTTGTTGTTTCAGTTTTATGTCAGCTTGTTTACCTTAAGTTTAGTGTTAACATCATATGAGTAAGTAAGTTGGTTAAAAATAGCCACTTCAACATTTATAAGTAGCTCTAAACTAGTAAAACTTATTTCAGCATGAAGGTCGAGATCTTAGGAAGACTTTGTTTACATTTTCTACAAATCAAACTAATCTTCCAAGGCAATTATAAAACTGTTACTGCTGTATTACAGAAGTGCAACAGGATTCCATGGTTTGAACACAAAATAGAAAATTATTATGTTGCACTCTTGAATCAACATTTAGTTTCTAGTTTTAATTTACGTGTGACAGTCCAGGACAGTTGAAACTTCACACCATCCTAGGAAGGCATGTTTTATGTCTTGACTCTGCCATTTACTTGCTTTGTAGCTCTGAGAAGTGTTTGAACATCTTCAAAACACCACTTCCTTATAAATAGCATTTGTAATAATACCCTCCTCATGAGTTTAATATTTAGAAAATATTTCAAATAAAGCCGATTCTCAAAACGGTGGTGATGTTGAAGAAAAATAAATTTAAAAAGTATTAAAAATCACTGACAAAAGCATTGTTATGCATTCACCATTTACTTTTCTTCCATCCTAAACCCATAGTACTATTGTTTTTAAACCAAGAGATAGAAGGAAAACACGACTCGCATTTGCTAATGGGATTTTCTAAGAAGATGACATAAAATGTTCTGAAATGATTTGTATAGAGAGTGTAAAACTAAGACCAGTTCTTCACTTTCAGATGGGCAGGTGGCAGGAGGATCAAAGCACAGCAAAGCTTTCCACTGGTAAATAGAATATTGCACAGGGGCTCTCATACCACAAAGTATAAAAGCAAGTTTCATTGACTTTAAGGCATAAACATGAATGCATTTTCAGTCTGAAGAATACATAGTATAATTTTTCATTTATTTTTCATCCATGCATCCATACGAAATTCAATTTACTTAAAGTTAATTCAATGTTACAAAATATTTACGGGTAAATTAAGTACACAGTGTTCTGGAAGCTGTACGGATGTTAAACAATTGCTTATGTGCTCTTTCATAATATGCTATGAAAAAAACCCTAGAATTGCACCTGAAGTATAAGGGATCCCCTATATATTTTAGTTTTATGTCAATGATTCAGTTGCTCACTTTGCACCACCTGAACATATAGAAGAGAGGCTAGCAAAGAGAGGATAATAGGCAGATATTTGTTGTAATTAATTAAATAGCAATAATATAATAAAATACCCAACTTTTAAGATAAACAGAACCCACCCTAATTAAATTTATCACTCACCTGTGATATAGCACAGTCTTCCCTCAACAGAGGACCAGGGGATGCACGGCCTGGAAGAGGGACCCACTCACAAGTCTCAGGAGCCATACACCAAAACCAAGGACTTGTGGCAGAGACAAACTGTGGTAGGACTGAACTGAAGGATTAGGCTATTGCAGCAGCTTTAAAACTCTAGGATCACCAGGGAGATTTGATTGTTAGAGCCAACCCCCCTCCCTGACTGCCCAGAAACACGCCCCATATACAGGGCAGGCAACACCAACTACACACGCAAGCTTGGTACACCAATTGGACCCCACAAGACTCACTCTGCCACTCACCACAAAGTCAATGCAGGGGAGAACTGGCTTATGGCAAACAGGTGGCTCGTGGACGCCACCTGCTGGTTAGTTAGAGAAGGTGTACTCCTTGAAGCCACAGATCTGATAAATTAGAGATAAGGACTTCAATTGGTCTAGAAATCCTAAAAGAACCCTATCAAGTTCAGCAAATGCCAGGAGGCCAAAAACAACAGAAAATTTTAAAGCATATGAAAAAAACAGACAATATGGATAACCCAACCCCAAGCACCCAAGTCTAAAGATCAGAAGAGACACAGTACATAGAGCAACTAATCAAAGAACTAAAGATGAACAATGAGACCATAGTATGGGATACAAAAGATATCAAGAAGACTAAAAGAGCATAAAGAAGACATTGCAAGACTAAATTAAAAAAAAATGATCTTATGGAAATTAAAGAAACTGTTGATGAAACTAAAAAGGTTCTGGATACACATAGTACAAGACTAGAGGAAGTTCAACACTGAATCAGCCACCTGGAAGATGACAGAATGGAAAATGAAAGCACAAAAGTAAGAATGGGAAAAAAAGTGAAAAAATGAAAATGGACCTCAGGGATATGATAGATAATATAAAACATCTGAATATAAGACTCATTGGTGTTCCAGAAGGGGAAGAAAAGGGTAAAGGTCTACGAGGAGTATTCAAAGAAATTGTTGGGAAAACTTCCCAAATCTTCTAAACAACATAAATACACAAATCATAAATGCCCAGTGAACTCCAAATAGAATAAATCCAAATAAACCCACTCTGAGTCATATTCTGATCACACTGTCAAACACAGAAGAGAAGGAGCAAGTTCTGAAAGCAGCAAGAGAAAAGCAATTCACCACATACAAAGGAAACAACATAAGACTAACTAGTGACTACTCAGCAGCCACCATGGAGGCGAGAAGGCGGTGGCATGATATGTTTAAAATTCTGAGTGAGAAAAATTCCCAACCAAGAATGCTTTATCCAGCAAATCTCTCCTTCAGATTTGAGGGAGAGGTTAAATTTTTCACAGACAAACAAATGCTGAGAGAATTTGCTAACAAGAGACCTGCCCTACTGGAGATACTAAAGGGAGCCCTACAGACAGAGAAACAAAGTAAGGAGAGAGAGACTTGGAGAAAGGTTCAGCACTAAAGAGATTTGGTATGGGTACATTAAAGGATATTAATAGAGAGAGGGGAAAAATATATATGACAAACATAAACCAAAGATAAGATGGCTGATTCAAGAAATGCCTTCACGGTTATAAAGTTGAAAGTAAATGGATTAAACTCCCCAATTAAAAGATATAGATTTGCAGAATGGATTAAAAAAAATGAACCATCAATATGTTGCATGCAAGAGACTCATCTTCTACACAGGGACACAAAGAAATTAAAAGTGAAAGGATGGAAAAAAATATTTCATGCAAGCTACAGCCAAAAGAAAGCAGGTGTAGCAATATTAATCTCAGATCAAATAGACTTTAAATGCAGGGATGTTTTGAGAGACAAAGAAGGCCACTACATACTAATAAAAGGGGCAATTGAACAAGAAGAAATAGCAATCATAAATGTTTATGCACCCAATCAAGGTGCCACAAAATACATGGGAGAAACACTGGCAAAACTAAAGGAAGCAATTGATGTTTCCACAATAATTGTGGGAGACTTCAACACATCACTCTCTCCTATAGATAGATCAGTCAGACAGAGGACCAATAAGGAAATTGAAAACCTAAACAATCTGATAAATGAATTGGATTTAACAGACATATACAGAACATTACATCCCAAATCACCAGGATACACATTCTTCTCTTGTGCTCATGGAACTTTCTGCAGAATAGATCATATTCTGGGACATAAAACAAGGCTCAATAAATTTTAAAAGATTGAAATTATTCAAAGCACATTCTCTGACCACAGTGGAATACAATTAGAAGTCAATAACCATCAGAGACTTAGAAAATTCAGAAATACCTGGAGGTTAAACAACATACTCCTAAACAATCACTGGGTTAAAGAAGAAATAGCAAGAGAAATTGCTAAATATATAGAGATGAACGAAAATGAGAACACAAAATACCAAAACCTATGGGATGCAGCAAAAGCAGTACTGAGGGGGAAATTTATAGCACTAAACACATATATTAAAAAGGAAGAAAGAGCCAAAATCAAACAACTAATGGATCAACTGAGGAAGCTAGAAAAGGAGCAGCAAACCAATCCTAAACCAAGTAGAAGAAAAGAAATAACAAGGATTAAAGCAGAAATAAATGACATAGACAACAAAAAAACAATGCAGAGGATAAATATCACCAAAAGTTGGTTCTTTGAGAAGATCAACAAGATTGACAAGCCCCTAGCTAGACTGACAAAATCAAAAAGAGAGAAGACCCATATAAACAAAATAATGAATGAAAAAGGTGACATAACTGCAGATCCTGAAGAAATTAAAAAAATTATAAGAGCATACTATGAACAACTGTATGGCAACAAACTGGATAATGTTGAGGAAATGGACAATTTCCTGGAACCATGTGAACAGCCTAGAGTGACCAGAGAAAAAATAGAAGACCTCAACCAACCCATCACAAGTGAAGAGATCCAATCAGTCGTCAAAAATCTTCCCACAAATAAATGCCCAGGGCCAGACGGCTTCACAGGGAAATTCTACCAAACTTTCCAGAAAGAACTGACACCAATCTGACTGAAACTCTTTCAAAACATTGAAGAAAATGGAACACTATCTAACTCATTTTATGAAGCTAACATCAATCTAAGACCAAAACCAGGCAAAGATGCTACAGAAAAGGAAAACTACTGGCCAATCTCCCTAATGAATATAGAAGCAAAAATCATCAACAAAATACTTGCAAATCAAATCCAAAGACACATTAAAAAAATCATACACCTTGACCAAGTGGGGTTCATTCCAGGCATGCAAGAATGGTTCAACATAAGAAAATCAATCAATGTATTACAACACATTAACAAATCAAAAGGGAAAAATCAAATGATCATCTCAATAGATGCTGAAAAGCATTCAACAAAATCCAACATCCCTTTTTGATTAAAACACTTCAAAAGGTAGGAATTGAAGGGAACTTCCTCAATATGATAAAGAGCATGTTCTAGTTTGCTAATGCTGCAGAATGCAAAACACCAGAGATGGATTGGCTTTTATAAAAAGGGGGTTTATTTGGCTATACAGTTACAGTCTTAAGGCCATAAAGTGTCCAAGGTAACACATCAGTAATCAGGTACCTTCACTGGAGGATGGCAGATGCCGTCCGGAAAACCTCTGTTAGCTGGGAAGGCACGTGGCTGGCATCTGCTCCAAAGTTCTGGTTTTCAGAATGGCTTTCTCCCAGGACATTCCTCTCTAGCAAGCTTGCTCTTCTTCAAAACGTCACTCACAGCTGCACTCTGTTCAGTCTCTTTGAGTCAGCATGTTTTATATGGCTCCATTGATCAAGGCCCACCCTGAATGGGTGGGGTCACGCCTCCATGGGAGTATCCCACCAAAGTCACCACCCACAGCTGGGTGGGGCACATTCCAAGCAAATCTAACCAGCACCAAAACGTCTGTCCCACAAGACCACAAAGATAATGGCATTTGGGGGACACAATACATTCAAACCGGCACAGAGCATATATGAAAAACCCACAGCCAGCATAGTACTCAATGATGAGAGACTGAAAGCCTTCCCTCTAAGGTCGGGAACTCTTCCTTACCTTGCTTTCTAGAATGCCTCTCTCTCTCTCTGTCTCTCTCTGTCTCTCTCTGTCTCTGTCTCTGTCTCTCTCTCATCTCTCTATTTCTATCTCTATCTCTCTTTAAGATTTCCTAATATCTCACTGGGAATCCCTTATGCTTCCTTTGATGTCTACTCCTCATTTTCTCATATTCTCAATAATGGGTATCCCAGGGTCTGTAATCCACCTTCTCTTCTTCCCTTTCTCTTCTCACATCCTAGGAGATTTCATGTTCCTTCATAGTTTTAAAATCATTTCTGTAGGCTGAAGACTCTAAAATGCATAACTTCAAAGACAGTTACCCCAGACTTCATATCAAAGTGATGGACTCCTAGATATTGTCACCTGTATTGTTGATCCATGTATCAGAAGTGACATGCTCAAAACCCTTATTCTGGATTTTCCAAAAGCCTACTCCTCTCAGTTCTCCCACATCTCTGTAAATGGAAAAACTGCATTCTTTGAGTTTTTCTTACCAGTATACTTTGAGTTGTTCTTGACACCTTTCTTTCCCTATCAACTACAACAAATCCATCACCAATACATATCAACTCTGTTTTCAAACTACATCCCAGAATCATTCTTCTCCTACAAATAATTGTCATTTAAGAACTGAAATTATCCCTTGTAAGTCTGATTAATGATTCCTCCAGAAAAAAACCACTAATACCTCCTAATTTCACTCAGAATAAAATCCACCATCTTTCAAAAAGCCAAAAGATTCTACATGGGCTATCACTTCATATTTCTGTGAGTCACCTGCTTCCTGTCTTACTCAAAATATTTTCATATAGTTATAATGTGTCATAAATCTCTATACAAGCACTAAATTGCAGCTCCCAATTTGGCTCTGGTTTCTACAGCAGGCAGAATAATAAAGGATGGGTGTATCAATTACAGGATTCATATTATTGATGAAATAAACAAAAACCAGTTGCTAAAAAGCTATTCCTAATATATAGAAAATGCAGGCAATTATCCTCATCAGAAACATAAAGAGGTCACTACAGTTGTACTGAATACTGTCCTCAATAATTTTCATTGTTTCACACCATTGAATGGTTTCAACAGACTGTTTCCAGAAAATGCTTTAGTATAGACTGTTGCCTTCACACCAAGTGTGAATGAGGATTGGCAGTACTGAGGGAAGGAGAAATGGGATATAGATCCAGGAGTTAAATATTGATCATGTGAGTGGCGTAACACCTGATAGGATGACATGAGAATTCAGAAACTCATATAGGTCTGTCCTTCTGGTGTGAGATTCTCATTTCAAAAGTAGTCCTTTTTGTGAATGTAACAAAGATGACCCATCAAGGCTGGAACATTGCAGACTGCACAGTGCACATATTTTTGAGCCTGAGAAAGTGTATTTACCCAGGAGTTGTGCCTGTACAGGCAGCTAATTCATCTCTCAACTTACTTCCCCTAACTGCATGCCTAATACATTTTTAAGAGTTTATCTTCAATTTCAAGAACACAAGATGTTCAAAGTTATAGGGATGACTAGGTTTGTGATGGGTGTGGTTGAGTCCCCTCTGTGCAACTCCAAGTCAGTGTGCTTTTTACACACAGGAGTTTTGAAAAATGTGCCTGCCCATGACCTTGATGGACAAAGAAACTCTGTCTCGAGTTATGGCAATGGAGTGACATCAGCAAGGTGGAAATGTGAGACACTCTAGAGCTCTGTCCTCCCTTATAATCTTTGGAAAACCAGCAGAAACTAGCAGAACCAACTTTTCAGAGCAATGGAAAACAGCTAAGGGGTTGTAGTAACTGGGAAAGCACTGACTCAAGAAAATGCAGCTTACAAATGGTAGGAAAACTTTGTGACACCTTGATGGAACTTTCCCTTAAACCGTCCCTTATTTCGTGGGACACCACCCCAACCTGCCAGTGTGGGTCCATAGTTCTGGGTTAAGAAGGAACAGATTTGCGGGGCAAGATGGCAGACTGGTGAGCTGTAAGTTTTAGTTACTCATCCAGGAAAGTAGGTAGAAAGCCAGGAACTGTGTGGACTGGACACCACAGAGCAATCTGTCTTTGGGCATACTTCATACAACACTCATGAAAATGTCGAACTGCTGAGATCAGTGAAATCTGTAAGTTTTTGTGGCCAGGGGACCCGCTCCCCTCCCTGCCAGGCTCAGTCCCGTGGGAGGAGGGGCTGCCAGCTCCGGGAAGGACAAGGGAGAACTGCAGTGGTAGCCCTTATCGGAAACTCATTCTACTGATCCATACTCCAACCATAGATAGACTGAGACCAGACACCAGAGAATCTGAGAGCTGCCAGCCCAGCAGAGAGGAGACAGGCATAGAAAAAAAAAACAACACGAAAAACTCCAAAATAAAAGAAGAGGATTTTTGGAGTTCTGGTGAACACAGAAAGGGGAAGGGCAGAGCTCAGGCCTTGAGGCACATATGCAAATCCCGAAGAAAAGCTGATCTCTCTGCCCTGTGGACCTTTCCTTAATGGCCCTGGTTGCTTTGTCTATTAGCATTTCAATAACCCATTAGATCTCTGAGGAGGGCCCTTTTTTTTTTTTTTTTTTTAATCCTTTTTTCTTTTTCTAAAACAATTACTCTAAGAAGCCCAATACAGAAAGCTTCAAAGACTTTCAATTTGGGCACGTCAAGTCAAGAGCAGAACTAAGAGAGCTCTGAGACAAAAGGCAATAATCCAGTGGCTGAGAAAATTCACTAAACACCACAACTTCCCAAGAAAAGGGGGGTGTCCGCTCACAGCCATCATCCTGGTGGACAGGAAACACTCCTGCCCATCGCCAGCCCCATAGCCCAGAGCTGCCCCAGACAACCCAGTGTGACGGAAGTTCTTCAAATAACAGGCACACACCACAAAACTGGGCGTGGACATTAGCCTTCCCTGCAACCTCAGCTGATTGTCCCAGAGTTGGGAAGGTGGAGCAGTGTGAATTAACAAAGCCCCATTCAGCCATCACTTGAGCAGACTGGGAGCATCCCTACACAGCCCAGCAGCCCAGAACTGCCCTGGGGGTCGGCACTCACCTGTGACATAGCACAGTCATCCCTCAACAGAGGACCCAGGATGCACAGCCTGGAAGAGGGGCCCACTTGCAAGTCTCAGGAGCCATACACCAATACCAAGGACTTGTGGGTCAGTGGCAGAGACAAACTGTGGCAGGACTGAACTGAAGGATTAGACTATTGCAGCAGCTTTAAAACTCTAGGATCATCAGGGAGATTTGATTGTTAGGGCCACCCCCCCTCCCCGACTGCCCAGAAACACACCCCACATACAGGGCAGGCAACACCAACTACACACGCAAGCTTGGTACACCAATTGGGCCCCACAAGACTCACTCCCCCACTCACCAAAAAGGCTAAGCAGGGGAGAACTGGCTTGTGGAGAACAGGTGGCTCGTGGACGCCACCTGCTGGTTAGTTAGAGAAAGTGTACTCCACGAAGCTGTAGATCTGATAAATTAGAGATAAGGACTTCAATAGGTCTACAAACCCTAAAAGAACCCTATCAAGTTCAGCAAATGCCACGAGGCCAAAAACAACAGAAAATTATAAAGCATATGAAAAAACCAGACGATATGGATAACCCAAGCCCAAGCACCCAAATCAAAAGACCAGAAGAGACACAGCACCTACAGCAGCTACTCAAAGAACTAAAGATGAACAGTGAGACCATAGTACGGGATATAAAGGAAATCAAGAAGACTCTAGAAGAGCATAAAGAAGACATTGCAAGACTAAATAAAAAAATGGATGATCTTATGGAAATTAAAGAAACTGTTGACCAAATTAAAAAGATTCTGGACACTCATAGTACAAGACTAGAGGAAGTTGAACAACGAATCAGTGACCTGGAAGATGACAGAATGGAAAATGAAAGCATAAAAGAAAGAATGGGGAAAAAAATTGAAAAAATTGAAATGGACCTCAGGGATATGATAGATAATATGAAACGTCCAAATATAAGACTCATTGGTGTCCCAGAAGGGGAAGAAAAGGGTAAAGGTCTAGGAAGAGTATTCAAAAAAATTGTTGGGGAAAACTTCCCAAATCTTCTAAACAACATAAATACACAAATCATAAATGCTCAGTGAACTCCAAATAGAATAAATCCAAATAAACCCACTCCGAGACATATACTGATCACACTGTCAAACACAGAAGAGAAGGAGCAAGTTCTGAAAGCAGCAAGAGAAAAGCAATTCACCACATACAAAGGAAACAGCATAAGACTAAGTAGTGACTACTCAGCAGCCACCATGGAGGCGAGAAGGCAGTGGCACGATATATTTAAAATTCTGAGTGAGAAAAATTTCCAACCAAGAATACTTTATCCAGCAAAGCTCTCCTTCAAATTTGAGGGAGAGCTTAAATTTTTCACAAACAAACAAATGCTGAGAGATTTTGCTAACAAGAGACCTGCCCTACTGGAGATACTAAAGGGAGCCCTACAGACAGAGAAACAAAGACAGGACAGAGAGACTTGGAGAAAGGTTCAGTACTAAAGAGATTCGGTATGGGTACAATAAAGGATATTAATAGAGAGAGGGAAAAATATGGCAAACATAAACCAAAGGATAAGATGGCCGATTCAAGAAATACCTTCACGGTTATAACGTTGAATGCAAATGGATTAAACTCCCCAATTAAAAGATATAGATTCGCAGAATGGATCAAAAAAAATGAACCATCAATATGTTGCATACAAGAGACTCATCTTAGACACAGGGACACAAAGAAACTGAAAGTGAAAGGATGGAAAAAAATATTTCATGCAAGCTACAGCCAAAAGAAAGCAGGTGTAGGAATATTAATCTCAGATAAAATAGACTTCAAATGCAGGGATGTTTTGAGAGACAAAGAAGGCCACTACATACTAATAAAAGGGGCAATTCAGCAAGAAGAAATAACAATCGTAAATGTCTATGCACCCAATCAATGTGCCACAAAATACATGAGAGAAACACTGGCAAAACTAAAGGAAGCAATTGATGTTTCCACAATAATTGTGGGAGACTTCAACACATCACTCTCTCCTATAGATAGATCAACCAGACAGAAGACCAATAAGGAAATTGAAAACCTAAACAATCTGATAAATGAATTAGATTTAACAGACATCTACAGGACATTACATCCCAAATCACCAGGATACACATACTTTTCTAGTGCTCATGGAACTTTCTCCAGAATAGATCATATGCTGGGACATAAAACAAGCCTCAATAAATTTTAAAAGATTGAAATTATTCAAAGCACATTCTCTGACCACAATGGAATACAATTAGAAGTCAATAACCATCAGAGACTTAGAAAATTCACAAATACCTGGAGGTTAAACAACACACTCCTAAACAATCAGTGGGTTAAAGAAGAAATAGCAAGAGAAATTGCTAAATATATAGAGATGAATGAAAATGAGAACACAACATACCAAAACCTATGGGATGCAGCAAAAGCAGTGCTAAGGGGGAAATTTATAGCACTAAACGCATATATTAAAAAGGAAGAAAGAGCCAAAATCAAAGAACTAATGGATCAACTGAAGAAGCTAGAAAATGAACAGCAAACCAATCCTAAACCAAGTACAAGAAAAGAAATAACAAGGATTAAAGCAGAAATAAATGACATAGAGAACAAAAAAACAATAGAGAGGATAAATATCACCAAAAGTTGGTTCTTTGAGAAGATCAACAAGATTGACAAGCCCCTAGCTAGACTGACAAAATCAAAAAGAGAGAAGACCCATATAAACAAAATAATGAATGAAAAAGGTGACATAACTGCAGATCCTGAAGAAATTAAAAAAATTATAAGAGGATACTATGAACAACTGTATGGCAACAAACTGGATAATGTAGAGGAAATGAACAATTTCCTGGAAACATATGAACAACCTAGACTGACCAGAGAAGAAATAGAAGACCTCAACCAACCCATCAAAAGCAAAGAGATCCAATCAGTCATCAGAAATCTTCCCACAAATAAATGCCCAGGGCCAGATGGCTTCACAGGGGAATTCTACCAAACTTTCCAGAAAGAACTGACACCAATCTTACTCAAACTCTTTCAAAACATTGAAGAAAATGGAACACTGCCTAACTCATTTTATGCAGCTAACATCAATCTAATACCAAAACCAAGCAAAGATGCTACAAAAAAGGAAAACTACCGGCCAATCTCCCTAATGAATATAGAAGCAAAAATCCTCAACAAAATACTTGCAAATCGAATCCAAAGACACATTAAAAAAATCATACACCATGACCAAGTGGGGTTCATTCCAGGCATGCAAGGATGGTTCAACATAAGAAAATCAATCAATGTATTACAACACATTAAAAACTCGAAAGGGAAAAATCAATTGATCATCTCAATAGATGCTGAAAAAGCATTTGACAAAATCCAACATCCCTTTTTGATAAAAACACTTCAAAAAGTAGGAATTGAAGGAAACTTCCTCAACATGATAAAGAGCATATATGAAAAACCCACAGCCAGCATAATACTCAATAGTGAGAGACTGAAAGCCTTCCCTCTAAGATCAGGAACAAGACAAGGATGCCTGCTGTCACCACTGTTATTCAACATTGTGCTGGAAGTGCTAGCCAGGGCAATCCGACAAGACAAAGAAATAAAAGGCATCCAAATTGGAAAAGAAGAAGTAAAACTGTCATTGTTTGCAGACGATATGATCTTATATCTAGAAAACCCTGAGAAATCAACGATACAGCTACTAGAGCTAATAAACAAATTTAGCAAAGTAGCGGGATACAAGATTAATGCACATAAATCAGTAATGTTTCTATATGCTAGAAATGAACAAACTGAAGAGACACTCAAGAAAAAGATACCATTTTCAATAGCAACTAAAAAAATCAAGTACCTAGGAATAAACTTAACCAAAGATGTAAAAGACCTATACAAAGAAAACTACATAACTCTACTAAAAGAAATAGAAGGGGACCTTAAAAGATGGAAAAATATTCCATGTTCATGGATAGGAAGGCTAAATGTCATTAAGATGTCAATTCTACCCAAACTCATCTACAGATTCAATGCAATCCCAATCAAAATTCCAACAACCTACTTTGCAGACTTGGAAAAGCTAGTTATCAAATTTATTTGGAAAGGGAAGATGCCTCGAATTGCTAAAGACACTCTAAAAATGAAAAACGAAGTGGGAGGACTTACACTCCCTGACTTTGAAGCTTATTATAAAGCCACAGTTGCCAAAACAGCATGGTACTGGCACAAAGACAGACATATAGATCAATGGAATCGAATTGAGAATTCAGAGATAGACCCTCAGATCTATGGCCGACTGATCTTTGATAAGGCCCCCAAAGTCACTGAACTGAGCCATAATGCTCTTTTCAACAAATGGGGCTGGGAGAGTTGGATATCCATATCCAAAAGAATGAAAGAGGACCCCTACCTCACACCCTACACAAAAATTAACTCAAAATGGACCAAAGATCTCAATATAAAAGAAAGTACCATAAAACTCCTAGAAGATAATGTAGGAAAACATCTTCAAGACCTTGTATTAGGCGGCCACTTCCTAGACTTTACACCCAAAGCACAAGCAACAAAAGAGAAAATAGATAAATGGGAACTCCTCAAGCTTAGAAGTTTCTGCACCTCAAAGGAATTTCTCAAAAAGGTAAAGAGGCAGCCAACTCAATGGGAAAAAAATTTTGGAAACCATGTATCTGACAAAAGACTGATATCTTGCATATACAAAGAAATCCTACAACTCAGTGACAATAGTACAGACAGCCCAATTATAAAATGGGCAAAAG
Source organism: Choloepus didactylus (assembly GCF_015220235.1). Classification (NCBI taxonomy): domain Eukaryota; kingdom Metazoa; phylum Chordata; class Mammalia; order Pilosa; family Megalonychidae; genus Choloepus; species Choloepus didactylus. Next base: position 4,173,710 of record NC_051331.1, read on the forward strand.
ATATGAAAAGACAGTTCTCTGAAGAGGAAATACAAATGGCCAAGAAACACATGAAAAACTGTTCAGCTTCACTAGCTATTAGAGAGATGCAAATTAAGACCACAATGAGATACCATCTAACACCGGTTAGAATGGCTGCCATTAAACAAACAGGAAACTACAAATGCTGGAGGGGATGTGGAGAAATTGGAACTCTTATTCATTGTTTGTGGGACTGTATAATGGTTCAGCCACTCTGGAAGTCAGTCTGGCAGTTCCTTAGAAAACTAGATATAGAGCTACCATTCGATCCAGCGATTGCACTTCTCGGTATATACCCGGAAGATCGGAAAGCAGTGACACGAACAGATATCTGCATGCCAATGTTCATAGCAGCATTATTCACAATTGCCAAGAGATGGAAACAACCCAAATGTCCTTCAACAGATGAGTGGATAAATAAAATGTGGTATATACACACGATGGAATACTACGCGGCAGTAAGAAGGAACGATCTCGTGAAACATATGACAACATGGATGAACCTTGAAGACATAATGCTGAGTGAAATAAGCCAGGCACAAAAAGAGAAATATTATATGCTACCACTAATGTGAACTTTGAAAAATGGTAAACAAATGGTTTATAATGTAGAATGTAGGGGAACTAGCAGTAGAGAGCAATTAAGGAAGGGGGAACAATAATCCAAGAAGAACAGATAAGCTATTTAACGTTCTGGGGATGCCCAGAATTGACTATGGTCTTTTAATTTCTGATGGATATAGTAGGAACAAGTTCACTGAAATGTTGCTATAGTATGTAACTTTCTTGGGGTAAAGTAGGAACATGTTGGAAGTTAAGCAGTTATCTTAGGTTAGTTGTCTTTTTCTTACTCCCTTGCTATGGTCTCTTTGAAATGTTCTTTTATTGTATGTTTGTTTTCTTTTTAACTTTTTTTTTCATACAGTTGATTTGAAAAAAGAAGGGAAAGTTAAAAAAAAAAAAAAAAGAAAAAAGACAAACAAGGAAAAAAAAAAAAAACAAAAAAAAAACGATGTAGTGCCCCCTTGAGGAGCCTGTGGAGAATGCAGGGGTACTCGCCTACCCCACCTCCATGGTTGCTAACATGACCACAGACATAGGGGACTGGTGGTTTGATGGGTTGAGCCCTCTACCATAAGTTTTACCCTTGGGAAGACGGTTGCTGCAAAGGAGAGGCTAGGCCTCCCTGTATTTGTGCCTAAGAGTCTCCTCCTGAATGCCTCTTTGTTGCTCAGATGTGGCCCTCTCTCTCTGGCTAAGCCAACTTGAAAGGTGAAATCACTGCCCTCCCCCCTACGTGGGATCAGACACCCAGGGAAGTGAATCTCCCTGGCAACGTGGAATATGACTCCCGGGGAGGAATGTAGACCCGGCATCGTGGGATGGAGAACATCTTCTTGACCAAAAGGGGGATGTGAAAGGAAATGAAATAAGCTTCAGTGGCAGAGAGATTCCAAAATGAGCCGAGAGATCACTCTGGTGGGCACTCTTACGGACACTTTAGACAACCTTTTTTAGGTTCTAAAGAATTGGGGTAGCTGGTGGTGGATACCTGAAACTATTAAACTACAACCCAGAACCCATGAATCTCGAAGACAGTTGTATAAAAATGTAGCTTATGAGGAGTGACAGTGGGATTGGGAATGCCATAAGGACCAAACTCCACTTTGTCTAGTTTATGGATCGATGTGTAGAAAAGTAGGGGAAGCAAACAAACAGACAAAGGTACCTAGTGTTCTTTTTTACTTCAATTGCTCTTTTTCACTCTAATTATTATTCTTGTTATTTTTGTGTGTGTGCTAATGAAGGTGTCAGGGATTGATTTAGGTGATGAATGTACAACTATGTAATGGTACTGTAAACAATCGAAAGTACAATTTGTTTTGTATGACTGCGTGGTATGTGAATGTATCTCAATAAAATGATGATTAAAAAAAAAAAAAAAAAACTAATTGCATTTTCCAACTGATATTTAAATAATGTAAGACTGGCATGAGAATGAAGAGAGAGGAAGAAACAGGAAAAAAGGCAATTGCTCTCTATTCTACTGATTTTAAAGAAACAGACTTCTTAGGCTTCCACCAGACTCGTAAGTTGTCCGGAAGGAAGGAGCCATAGAAATTATCCTGGAATCCCAGATTTAATCTTGCTTTTTTTCATTCTATCAGTTGCTTCCACTTATTTTCTGTAGTGACAATGTGTTCGAAGTAGAGTTACCTGTAATTTTGTGACACATAAGGCATTAATTATTAGGTAATCCTCTGCTTTAATAGTAGATTGGATATTTTAACAACAGCAACTCATAACCTACAACTGTTCTAAAAAATAAAGTCAAATAAAAATATAACATTTAAAAAAAAAAAAAAAAAAAAAAAGAACGGAAAGTTAAAAAAAAAAAAAAGAAGGAAAAACAAGGAAAAAAAAAAGATGTAGTGCCCCCTTGAGGAGCCTGTGGAGAATGCAGGGGTATTCGCCTACCCCACCTCCATGGTTGCTAACATGATTACAGACATAGGGGACTGGTGGTGTGATAGGTTGAGCCCTCTACCATAAGTTTTACCCTTGGGAAGACAGTTGCTGCAAAGGAAAGGCTAGGCCTCCCTATATTTGTGCCTAAGAGTCTCCTCCTGAATGCCTCTTTGTTGCTCAGATGTGGCCCTCTCTCTCTGGCTAAGCCAACTTGAAAGGTGACATCACTGCCCTCCCCCCTACGTGGGATCAGACACCCAGGGGAGTGAATCTCCTTGGCAACGTAGAATATGACTCCCGGGGAGGAATGTAGACCCAGCATCGTGGGACAGAGAACATCTTGACCAAAAGGGGGATGTGAAAGGAAATGAAATAAGCTTCAGTGGCAGAGAGAATCCAAAAGGAGCCGAGAGGTCACTCTGGTGGGCACTCTTACGCACACTTTAGACAACCCTTTTTAGGTTCTAAAGAATTGGGGTGGCTGCTGGTGGATACCTGGGACTATCAAACTACAACCCAGAACCCATGAATCTCGAAGACAGTTGTATAAAAATGTAGCTTATGAGTGGTGACAATGGGATTGGGAAAGCCATAAGGACCACACTCCACTTTGTCTAGTTTATGGATGGATGAGTAGAAAAATAGGGGAAGGAAACAAACAGACAAAGGTACACAGTGTTCTTTTTTACTTCAATTGCTCTTTTTCACTCTAATTATTATTCTTGTTATTTTTGTGTGTGTGCTAATGAAGGTGTCAGGGATTGATTTAGGTGATGAATGTACAACTATGTAATGGTACTGTAAACAATCGAAAGTACGATTTGTTTTGTATGACTGTGTGGTATGTGAATATATCTCAATAAAATGATGATTAAAAAAAAAAAAAGAAGGAACAGATTAACCTTTGTGCATATATTGGTGTGCTTGCATATTTGTATCAGTCTAACAGTTGACAGACTGAAGGGCTGGTCCAGGATACTTGTCTCTGTCTCACAAGTTCCCATAACTTGAATTGCATATACCAGTGGCTGACAGGGGCACCATCACAACATGAGAAAAAAAACAAACTATAGCTGCCTGTGGCCAAAGGTTAGCAGTTAAAGTCCATATATAGCATGAGTACTAGGAGAAAACATTCAAATTACTGGTGGAAGAGGATCCTGTGGGGAATTCTGCTATACAGGGCAATGGATGAGTCCTGCAGGAAAACAGTTATGTTCATAAAAGAACCGAGACACTCTATGCTTTCACATTGGGTTATTTGTCAGGGCCATTGTAAGGCCATCTAAACACTAAAAGAGAACAGAAGCACAGAGCTAATGTGTAAAGAATGAGAAAGATATATTCTTTCAGATTTTTGTTGTGCTAAGCTCCTGGAATTCAAGGAAATCTCTGTTGTAGAACTAGCTGAGTACACATTTAATGAAGAAAGTCTTAAATGAATATATATGTCAAGGGACATATACTTTCCATAAATTGTTTGGACAAATCACTAATGAAGTAGATTATTATAGCTTCCAAAAATATGAAGGATAAAAACAGCATCAGTCCCAATTTTTGTTACATTCCCAAAAGAATTGGAAGCAGGAAATTGAAGAGATATTTGTTGCCAATCTTTATGGCAAGATTATTCATAATAGACAAAAAGTGGAAGCAACCCAGCTGTCCACTGACAGATGGATGGGTAAAGAACATGTGGTATATAAACACAATGGAATATTATTCAGACATATGAAGGGAAGAAGTTCTAATGCATGGTACATCATGGATGAACCTTTAATATACCATGTTGAGTGAAATGAGCCAGAAATGAAGGCACATACTATATGATCTTGCTTATATGATATGCCTTGAAAAAGCAAATATCAGAGAGTCAGAGAGTGGATTTTGTTTTGCCATGCTCTGGGGAGGAAAGCAAAAAGATGTTATTGCTTAATATGTGCAGTTTTTATTTAATGTGATGAAAAATTTGGAGTAATGGATATTGGTGACTGTAGCACAACACTGTGAATTTAATTAATACTACTGAATTTGTGGAACACAGAATTATGCATCCCAGTTTAAAAAATATTCCTAAACATAATCTATTCCTGTAGGTGTGATCTCATTGTAAATAAGAGCTTTGGATGAGGTTATTTTAAGTCAACTTCTGGCCAACTGAATCCTGATGGGTATTGATCTTATTACTAGAGGTCTAGTTACAGAAAGCCATGAGGAGAGCCAGAGTCAATGGGACCCAGAGGAGAAAGGAGAAGGCATTGCCAGGTGGTTTGCACGTGTCAGAAAAGCAAAGGAATAAGGGTATCCAGCAGCCAGCCCCCAAATATCACACACATTAGGGAAAAAGTATTTCCTTGCTGACACCTTGATTTTTGAACTTCTCCTAGCCTCAAAGTTGTGAGCTAATAAATTTCTGATGTTTATGTGAACCCATATTATGATATTTGCTTTTGCAGTTTGGAAAGTAAGACATAATTGTACACTTGAGAGAGGTTAAAGTAGGAAATTTTCAGTTGTGTATATACTATATATGTATTTCTAAAATACAAATGTAATAGATAAATAGCATCTGGGGAAAGGGGGAATCTTATTTCCAGAATTAACACACTGGAATATTCAAATGTGTAGATTTCAACAAAACAATTACATGAGAAGGAAGGAAGCAGGATAAGCAGGCACTTTCTAAAGAAGAAAATAAAGTGACAGAGAAGATTGGTGAGGGAGATGATTCTTTCCCTTCATTTGACATACAAGGCAAATTATTTTAACACAATTTTCCTAAATGTGCTCAAAGAGCTAATGAAAAGCACTGATCAAGAACTAAAGGAAATCATGAAAATCATATATGAAAAATATGAGAATCATAGATAATATTTTTCAATAGAGTAACAAATAAATGGGTGAAAGCTTAAATATACAGTGGAGCCTGGACCTGAAAAATACAATTATACTGAATTCTAGAAAGCCTTACACCTGGAAAAGAACTTCAAAATCACTGAATAAAAATAACAACACTCCCTGTGGTTAACACCATTTAAGATTTTAATAAAAATTGTCTCATTGAATTTTTTTGTAAGTCTTTGATATGACTGGTATCATTTTTCCTTTGTTACAGATGAGGAAGGAAGATCTCATAGAAATTAGGCAATAAGTTCAAAGTCACAAAGGCTATCCAAGCACATTATATTCACTTGAGTTGAACATGATCACAATAATATTCAATACTGAAGGATTCAGGGTCTTTTTGAACTCAACTCCTATTTCTTGAAGGATGCCCCCAAAAGTGAATGTTCTGTTTGTGGTGGATGCAGGCATAAAACACCAACACAAAAGAGTAAGACCCTCAATGGACAAGTCACCTTCCATTGGCAATTCACTTTTTTCATATTTTTAGTATATCCTCATCATATCTTGGCATTTCTAATGTATTTATCATACTGATTTCTAGGAATTTATGTTTGCTGGATACTTTAATTTACTCAGGTCTACCAGAGCTTAGAATTTCTGGGAAAAACAAGGTATAAGCAAATAACCAAAGCAAACAGCATATAATTACTTGTTGCCATAAGGCTCTGAAGAAAGCAAAGTCAGGATGCTGGGTGGAGATTAAGGGTGTGGGGAGGGGACAGTCCTCTTCAGACTGAGTGACACTTCTCACACTCTTGGAGAAGATGATATTTGTGCTGAGACCAGAAACATCAGCAGGAACCATCAGGGACACACAGAAGCACAAATTCAGGCAAAAGGGGGCAGTGTGTGGAGACTTTCCCAAACGGGAAAGACCTTGAATGTGACCAGCATCAGACTTGGTTGTATGGCTAGATGACAGTGAGGATGGTGGGGATTGGGGTGGCATTAGGTGGAAAGATTGGGGTGGCATTAGGTGGAAATGTTAGGTAGAGAACATTCTTGCAGGGTTTTACCTTTTTTACCATTCAAAGGGGTTTAGATTTTATTTGAAATTCATTTGTGTTGCTGACAGGGCAGTGCAGGACTGAGACACAGACACAGTGTTAAGAATTAAGGGAGCAGGGGGCCCACTGCATCTCGTGCTAAGTGGACGATAATGCACCTTTGCTCCAGTTATTTATTTCAGATCAGGGAGTATATGCTAAATGTCCTCAGGCTTGGGAGAGCCCACCAGATACCTATGTTTACATCCTGTTGCATATCAGAAGGAACAATCTAGGTTTAGGACAATGGTAAGGATTGTCATCATAGTCACAAGACACATATCTTTACAGAGCGTGCCTGCATGGCATTCCATGCAGGCCTGTGGCTTGGCATTCCAAGCCACCACCCTAGATACGCCTCAGGCAACACGGAAGGCTCAGTTTCCCACATCTTTGGAAGCCAATAAAGAGTTTTAAGCAGGCAAAGGACATGATCAGTTTATGTTTTTTTCTAATATCACTATGACTATTATAGGTATGGGTAGGAGGTAAGTTTAGAAGCAGGGAGGTTCAGCAGAGGAGTAATGCAGTTATGTAGATGACAGCTGATGGTGGCTTTGACAACGATAGTGACAGCAGAATTGGAGAATGTCTGGATTCCATGCATATTTTGGATATACAGTTCCTGATCATTTTTATGTGGGATGTGAAGGATCAGGAAGATTCAAGGTTGATGCTCATGTTTCTGGCTTAAGTAACTGGATGGGTGGAAGGGAATTTAATGTTTTAGGAGAGCTAGGGACAGATTTGAAGAGAAAAGATAGCATTCCAGCATTGAGTTTTGCACATTTTTGTGGAGTAACATTCCAAAGAAGACAGTATTTAGTGGGTGAGTCTGGAACTCAGCGAAGATGTCAGGGCTATGGCTCTCCTTTTGGGGACACCTCTCCATCTGATTAAGTGTGTGAGAAAATATAGGAAGTAGAATCTGATCCAATGTATACAAACTTGCTGAAAGCACTTCCTGCTGAGTTTTGGTTCCACTTTTATGTCTCATTTTACTTATCAGATTTTTAAAACCTTATTTTTCTCATTCATGCCCAAGAGTATTTTCTAGAAATAAAATCTAGAATTTATTGAGTCTGCTCCCTCAAGTTGCATGTATTTAGCCCTATAAGAGCCAGTTACATGTTACTCACTGCTGGGTTGAGACAAAGAACCCTGAAAAAATGCTGATAATTGCCCAAAGAACAGACTCACCCATGGATATAACACTGTGAACTTACTTTCTCATTATGTCCTTTTTAAATTAATTGATAAACAGTGGTGATAACAGGGAAATCCAAATATAAGCCTCCTATTAGACACCTCTTGCATATTTAGAATGATGACCCTTCAGTTAATCTACAGGATAAAGCACAGGCTCATTCTAATAGAGGAACTCCCAGGGAGGTTACAAAAATAAAAATAAAAAGATGGTGGGAGTCACAAAAAGAATGCTGGTCTCTTCAAGACCCAGCCTGATCCAAACCCTGGCTCTGTTCTTTATTGACTCTCTGTGACTTTGGGGAAATCGTTTAATGTCATTTATATTTATTTTCTCCCCTGTACTACAAGGGGGTAAGAAAGAAACCATTCTTTTGGTTTATATGTTCCATTTTGTTTTGTTTGTTTTTTACACACCTTTAAAAAGAGGATTTTCTTTCCTCACTTTTCACTTTATTTACATAAAGTAAGCAGTTTTGTGTCTGGATTTATTTCTATTGACAGCTTTGAGCCTTCATCCCATTTAATGTTATTTGCCATTATGGCTCAGTAGGTAATTAACTCACATTTAAAAATTTTAGGGGCCGAAGGGAGCTACTTACTTGAGAGCACTGTCAAATAGATTTTTTAAAATTATAATAATTCAAGCTGTGTTAATCTTAGTCTTTATCACAGATTTTTAAAATTCATTTTATTGAGATATATTCGCATACCATGCAGTCATACAAAACAAAGTGTACATTTGATTGTTTACAGTACCATTATATAGTTATGCATTCCTCACCAATATCAATCTCTAACACCTTCATTACCACACACACAAAAATAACAAAAATAATAATTAAAGTATCACAGATTTTTAAAGTGTGTGAGACTTGCATGTGTGTGTTGTGTGTGTTGGGTGGAAATTGTGTCAGAGAGAAAAAAATATCTCTAAGAGATTGAGAAACCTAACCAATGTGAAAAAGAAAACAAAAGGCAGGGCTTCCAAACCACTGTCATTCCAAGTTATATATAAAAATACCCCAAAATATTTACATAAACATTCAAAGGAGAAATTGATTTGCAGCTATGTGTTAGGTTTAATTTGTGGGCAATCAAGTTCTTCAAAGATCTCTTCTCAACTGTATTCTCTTCCCAGGCAATGTGAAATAAGGCTAGGGATTTAGTTGTCAATTAAATGTGAATATGCCCAATCTACATCTACTGGCTGTTAGGTCTGGGCCCTGGGCCCCTCTCCCATTTCCTCATTTTGCAAAACCAGGCTACAGATCAGACCTTACCTTACACTGCTGTCCTCTCCCTTTCCCCATTTTCACACCACTTGCTTTGTTCTTGCCCATCACTTCCCTCTTACCTTTTACTCACAAATTTATTACCTCTCTCACTTCTCCTGTTGAAATGCAAAAATCCAGGCATTGCCAAAATTACAAGATAAACAATGGGTAGCCAGGAGAAAACTGGAATGGTCAGAATATGTTGAGTATACAGTTTGCATATTGGGAAGAAGGAGTCTGATGTGAATTCCACTCCTCAGGATCACCTTTATTAGCGAAAGGGACACAGCAAAGACCTTTGGGCAAGGGGATTTTAATAGCCAAAATATTTGGGTGTAAATAATAGAAACTTGATCCCAACTGTTTTGAGCAAAAACGGAACATGTTATGGTTAGGCCTGGCTGGTCTCAGGTGCTCAGATGATGTTATCAGGAAACTTTCTCCATCTCTGGTCTTAGCTGGCCTCTGGGTTGTTTTTATATACAGGCAGCAAATTATCACCAGTAGCTTGTGATATACATACTCTCAGCTTACAGTGGAGGGAGGGCTTCTGTTTCCTTGCTCCAGAAAAATGCAATCATGGTCTCAGTCCCCTTGACCTGGAATAAATCATATGCCCATTTTGAACCAATCACTGGGGCAGGGAGGTAGGGCTGCCTACATAATTTGCAGAACCCTGTGCAAAATAAAATGTGAGGCACTTTGTAAAAAAAGCAGGAGAAAAGTGCCACTAAAGATACTAAAGTAGAAAGCTCTTTCATTTAATCTGCAGTGTCTCTCACAACTTTTTATTTGTTACATAATTTCATTCTAAATTAGTAAAAATAAAAAACAAATTATTACCATCTATCCTTATATGGAGCAGTGCTGGTTTTAAATGTAAATATAAGAGTATTAAACTTGGATAATGTAAGAAAGGGATAAGTTTAGCTTTCACAGAGAGACAGCATGGAATAGGGAAAATGGAGGCAGAACCAGCTTAAACAAGCCCTGCGGTAAAGGGAAGAAAGAGGATCTGCACCAGCTCCTTAAATGGAAGAGTAACCATGGTTACTGGAATGTAAAGACATATGAGGTAAAATCAGAGGCGGAAACTCCCAGCAGAAAATTTAAACTGAGTGAACTCTCTCGGATAGGCTGATGAATTCAAAATCTCAATAATGAGCTAGTTGGCTCTCTCAGATAGGCTGTACAAATTAAAATCTCAAAGATGGGCTAGTTAGTTCTCTCGGATGGACTGTAACCTCTGTAGTACCCAGCCAATGGGGAAACAGGAGAGGGACTTGCGCATTAGGAACAGGAGATTAAAAGCACACCATTCTCTTCCTCTGGTGCGCCAGCCTACCACATTTTTGGCTGTGTGCCCTTTCTTGCAAGATTGTAAATAAATTCTTTTCTCCTCCAGAACTGGGTCAGCATTTTTTGTATAATGCTTGTTTCTAACAAGGAGAAGACTGGGGTGGCCAGAATATGTTGGGTTTGCGGTTTGCATACTGGAAAAAGGGGTCTGATGTGAATGCCAAACTCCTCAGGGTCACCTTTATTACACAGGCAGAGGGGGCAGGGACAGAGCAAAGACCTTTGGGCAAGGGGATTATAACAGCAAGAATGTTTTGGTGCAAATAATAGAAACTTGATCCCAACTGTTTTGAGCAAAAAGGGAACATGTTATGGTTAGGCCTGGCTGGTCTCAGGTGCTCAGATGATGCTTTCAGGAAACTTTCTCCATTTCTGGACTTAGCTGGCCTCTGGGTTATTTTCATATTCAGTTGGCAAAAGATCACCAGCAGCTTCTGATATATATGCTGTCAGCTTACATGGAGGGAGGGCTTCTATGATTCCTTGCTCCAGAAAGGAAAGTAACCATGGACTCAGTCTCATTGGCCTGGAATTAATCATATGCCCATTTTGAACTAATCACTGTGGCAGAGGCAGGGCTGGCTACACAATTTGCAGAACCCTGTTTAAAATAAAACATGTGAGGCACCATGTAAAAAAGCAGGAGAAAAATGCCATTAAAGATAGTAAAATATAAGCTATTTCATATACTCTTCAGTCTCTCTCACAACTTTTTATTTGCTATATAATTTCTTTCTAAATAAAGAAAAATTTAAAAAAATTAATTAGCATGAATTTTTACCATCCATCCTTATGTTGGGCAATGCTAGTTTTAAATGCAAATATAAGAGTATTAAACTTTCATAAGCACTAAAATTACATAATTCATTTTTCATTGCTCATACATGCACATGCATTTTGTTCTTACCAGAATGGTGGAAATACTGCGAAAAATTTAACCGTACTTCTTGCTACATTGTACACATTCTGTAAACATTCTTTTACCTTTGGCATTACTTACTGATGAGTAATGATGGAGAGAAAGGAGCTATGAGTTGCCCCATCTTTTCCTTTCCTTCTGTGGGATCATTTTCAGTATAAGTGGTTGCATAATGCACGGAAGTAACTAGTAAGGGTGTGATAGGGTTCCTTGGTCATTTGTGTTCTTTAGAATGCCACAATCTTCCTTTTGAGTTTGAAGCAAGTTCTGATTCAAATGGAAATCATGGCCCCTCAGGTGTCAATGTCCACAGTTATTCAGATGTAGAAGTTACTTACCCTGTACTTGCTTTGAGTCTCACTGACCTCTTAGGTCCACCAGAATTCTGAACTCAGGAACGCTAAATATACGGAATGGGGGCAAGGAGGAGTGTGTACTGTATATAACTCCTCTGCTCACATGCATCCTCCATTATCCTATTGCACTCCATTTGGAAAACACAAGTTCAAAGATAAAATTATAGTAATTCTGAAGCAGAAAGAGCAGTGTTAAACCAAGCCTGGCACCATTCTGTAACAGCAACCTTTTAAATATAACCTGAAAACTCTAAGCAGGCAGAAAATTGTAATTTCACCCTAAAATGTCACCATAAAGCATCTTTTAAATGTAACCATAAAACGGGAAGCAAGCAAGGGGTGAAAACTTTGAGTCTCACAAAAGAGCAAGATGTAAATGCAGCAATATGTAAATGTCAGTCTGCAGAAAAACCTAAATAAGCTTTAATCTATTGTCTTAAACCTTCCGGATAAAAATAAGCCTTTTGTCTATCTCCCTAGACTGTGAAGCACGTTTCCCAGAGTAATTCTAAAAAAAGTAGGGTGTGTTAGATTTAGGTCTTGGGCCCTCACCTCATCCCCACCCTTAGGTATTTTAGAGCCACCACCCTGCCCCACCCTAGGAACCCTGCAGGTCTGCAATAAGCCACTGCCCCCACCCTCAGGAATCCTAAATATTTAAAATTTTAAACTTTCCCGCTCCCAAGCCCCTGCTCTCACACCAGCCAATGGAAATCTGCCAACTACCCCCTTTCCCAAATGCAGCCACTGAAAGACAGCAAACCTAAACCTAGCAGCCTCCCCGTCCCCAGAAAAATAACTTTCCCTGTCCTCCCACCAGGGTAAATTAACCCCCTTTTCCTCGTCAGCCTGGCGCGCTGTGACGTCATGAGGCTGCGCCGAGCGACGATCCCAGATCCCGGAAGTGCCCCTGCTCCAGTTTTGGCGCCGGACCTGGGACACAAGGTCTGAACAAGGTGCTGCTCTGTGGGTTTCTGGACCCCTGAGGTGGGACATTCGCGAGTCTCAGCTTCGTGACCGAGGGAGAGACTTCCCTTAGAGAGCTGGACGAGAGGGTTTCTTGCCTCCTGCATCCAGGACCCTAAGGGCTGGAGATGAAAGCAGGTTTGGTGAGTGTGGATGTCTCGTGTGCTTGTACAAGCCTTGGTCTTGTTTCTCTGGTTCTTGGTCTTGTCTTTTAGTTTGTGGGCTGTTTGTTTCTTCTTCAGTGTCACATAACCTGCTGGAGCTGTATGTGGGAGACCACACTGGGTTTGAGCTCCCAGTGGCACATAAGTTTATATCAAAACTCTTTTTGGAGGGTTTAGCCCCAGGCATGGGAGAATAGCCATTGCGACTGGGTTTGGAGGGAAGCAGCCCCTGGCATTAAGGGAGTTCACTGAATTTTGTGCCTCGGTTTTAGTTATCTGGGTGCTCAGTGGCACATAAAACCATTGAGTGTTGGTCGCCTAGGACTTGGCTTTAAAACTTGGTCTTGTTTTTGTTTGTGGTTCGGTTACGTTTTTGTTGTGTGTTTTGTCTTGTCCTGTTTTATCTCAAGTTACCTAAACATATATTTTTTTTAATGGGAAACAACATAAGTAAGAAATCTAAGAAAATCAAGAAGGATGAACTTTTAAATAGCAGTCTTAAGCATTAAAAACAATTCGGGTATGAGCCCATGACAGAAAAAAAAACACACACACCAAAAGCAAAGCCTAAAACATTTATGCAAAGTAATTTGGCCTCAGTATAAATTAGAGGATGGCTGCAAGTGGCCAAGCCAGTGATCAATAAAATACAATATTTTGCAACTAAACTTATTTTGTAAGAGAATGAACAAATAATATACAATTTCATATGTGCAGTGTTTGGCTCTTATTTCAGAAAAAAAGTTCTGAGGAGAATGTTTCAGGCATGGTGTTTCACCCACCAGCCAATCCCCTAGCCTCTCCTTAAAGCTCCAGAGGAAATAAAGGAAAGCCTTGGCCCCTTATATAAAATGGACTAAGATTCCCATTCCCCAGGTGGTTGAGGCTTTTGCACTCCAGGTGGAAATATTAGTGACCAAGATTTCCAGGGCCATGCTTGTGGGTCCCCTGCTCCCCCTCCCTCTCCTGCTAGAGTTTGCAGTTTTTGCACTTCCCTTTCCCTCCCCGCCCAGAGCCTATAACTTGGCCACTCCCTCCTCTTCCTCTCCCTTTACCTTGTCAGAAAGCTGAGAACAGGCCCCTCATGCCTATGAATTTCCCCGAAATGGCCTTCCCACCTCATATGAGTGATGTGAACTTCAGGCAGTGTGTGTCTACTTCTGGAGGTCAAAGACAGGGACAGTGAGCAAACTTTGAGAGTTAAAAGCTGATAACACAGGCTACCGGGAGATAGAAAGAGTGTAGAGATGAGGCATTTGATGCTGAAGGCCTACAGAATGTTCAGCAGGATTGATTGTATAGATCCAGAAATAAATAGCATAATACTGTGTAATAGTAGCACAGTATTGTAAGTACCCTGAACAAAGATATCTGTGAGTAAGGCTGAGAGAGGTGGGATAAGGGAGTGTATGACACCAGAGGTAAAGATAGATGATGAAGGCTGGGACTGTATAACTTGGCAAAAACTAGAGTGGCCAAAGACTGTTACTAAATATACAAATATAAAAATGTCCTCACATGTGGGAGAACAAATGAATGTCAACCATGTAAAGTGTTGAAAAAGGGATGGTATTTGGGAAAAAACATAATCAAAGCAAACTGGAGTCTATGGTCAACAGTAACATTGTAGTATGCTTCCATTAAATGTAACAGAGGCAATATGCCAAAGTTAAATGTGTATGAGAGGGGGATATAAAGGAGGGATATGGGATTCTTGGTAGTGGTATTGTTTTCTGTCCTTACCAATGTGTTGTATAGTATGACACTTTATTTTTCTTTTTATTATCTTTTTTATTCACCAAAAAAAAAAAAAAAACCCAACTTTTTCATACTAATCAATATGTTCAAGTGCTGACTGTGGTGGTAAATGTACAACTATATGATGATACTGTGAACAACTCATTGTACACTGTGTATAATTGTACGTTACATGAATATATCTCTATAAAATTGTAGGAAAAAATATAAATAGGTGTAAAAGTGCTGGAGAAAACATGGAGAGAGGGATGTATTCCAGACAGTTCCTGGCTCTTTACCAGATGCCCTAGATTGGTAACTAGATTCCACACCTCCCCACTCCACCATCTTGCCCACCCCCCTTTCATCCATTTTGAGTTAAATTTTTTATATGTTGTGCGATAGGGGTCCTCCTTCATTCTTTTGCATTTGGGTGTGCAATTCTCCCAGCACCATTTGTTGGAAAGACTGTTCTTTCCAAATTGAGTGGACTTGTCAGCGTTCTCAAAAATCAGTTGGCCATAGATGTTTGGGTCTGCTTCTGAATTCTCAATTTGTTTCCATTTGTTGCTGTGTCTGACCTTGCACCAGTACCATGATGTTTTGGTTACTGTGGCTTTGTAATGTTTTAAGATCAGATATTGTAAGTCCTCCAACTTTGATCTTTTTTAAGATTGCTTTGACTGTTCAATGACACTTATTGGAGCATACAGGTGTTCATAGTGTCCTCTTATAGCCTTTGTTTGTTTGTTTGTTTGTTTATGTGTGGTCAGTTATAATATTCCCTTTTTCATTTCTGATTTTAGTTATTTTATTTTCTTTTTTCTCCCCCTTCAGTCTAGCTAAATTTTAATCAATTTCATTGATCTTTTCAAAGAACCAATTTTGGTTGTATAGAATCTGTCTATTGTTTTTTTCAATTCTCTATTTTATTTTTTCCATGCTCAGCATTTTTTCTGCGTCAGATAATTTTTGGTATGTTGCGTTTTCCTTTTCACTCTCTTTCAGAACATTCCTAATTTCTCTTGTGATTTCTTCTTTCACCCGTTTGTTAAGTTTACCTTGCCTGGTTTCCACATATTTTTGAATTTTCCATTTTCCCCTCTGTCATTGACTTTTAGCTCCATTCCATTGTGCTAAAAGAAAATATGTTGTATAATTTCCATTTTTTTTAATTTATTGAGACTTGTTTCATGACCTGACATATGATCTATCATATAGAATGATCCACACACACTAGAAAAGAATGTGTACTCTGCTGCTTTTGGGTAAAGTCTTCTATGCATAAAATACCTGTAGCAACTACTCCTTTCCCACTTACCTGTCCTTACTCCACCACAAAGAGCTGCCCCTTATCTCCAAAAGCAACTCCCCTTCCTCCACCTCCAAACTTCTGACAAGAGTCTCTATTCAGTACACTTAAACTCATGTTCAAATTCTTCAACTAAACTTCCCCCAACTTAACTAAAGACTGCTGGCTATGCCTGTTCTAGTTTGCTAATGCTGCAGAATGCAAAACACCAGAGATGGATAGGCTTTTATAAAACGGGGGTTTATTTCACTAAACAATTACAGTCTTAAGGCCACAAAGCATCCAAGGTGACACCTCAGCAATCGGGTACCTTCACCGGAGGACGGCCAGTGGTGTCTGGAAAACCTCTGCTAGCTAGGAAGGCAGCTGGCATCTGCTCCAAAGCTCCAGCCTCAAAACGGCTTTCTCCCAGGGCATTCCTTTCTAGCAAGCTTGCTTCTCTTCAAAACATCACTCCCAGCTGCACTCTCTTTCTTCCCCCCAAGTCAGCTCATTTATATAGCTCCACCGATCAAGGCCCACCCCGAATGGGTGGGGCCACGCCTCCATGGGAACATCTCATCAAAATTATCTCCCACAGCTGGGTGGGGCACACTCCAAGCAAATCTAACCAACACCAAAACTTCTGCCCCACACAAGACTACAAAGATAATGGCATTTGGGGGACACAATACACTCAAACTGGCACAATGCCTAAACCCCGAACCACCCTACTATACAGGCCTAGGAGCTAACGGAAGTATAGGAGTAACTAACAATGACATTCAAAATATCTCCCTATCAAATATTCACCAAAACTGACACTATTGTCCCTGGGGCACTACCCCTAAGCTTACTTTAGGTGACTTTCAAGGACAAGGAACATGCTTCCAGTCCCCTCAATTCCCTCAATCTACTTCTTATGTTAATTCTTGCACCTCTGTAACCATTTTCAGCAACAGCTCTGCGGGTCATAATGGACATTACTTAGTAGCGCCCCAAGGAACATGGTTTGCCTGTACAACGGGGTTAACGCCGTGTTTATACCCCCCCGCCCTCATGCAACCTAAGGCTCCATGACTATGCATTCTCACCCATGTCCTTCCCCAGGTGTATTACTACTCTGGTGAGGGAGGTAGGGAGCACCTCAGGCTAACTAACCTCAAATGAGTCAAGCGAGGGGGACCAATACTAGTGCCAGTGCTCCTCGGGCTTGGGGTAGCCGGAACAACAGCAGTAGGAACCACAGCACTCGTCACAGAGGACCAAAATTTTAAAAGCCTTAGTGCTCAAATTGACCAGGATCTAAAAACCTTAGAAGAGAGCGTTATTAAATTGGAGGAGTCCTTAAGCTCTTTAGCAGAAGTAGTGCTCCAGAATCGGAGGGGACTCGACCTTGTATTCTTAAAGCAAGGAGGGCTTTGTCTAGCCTTAGGCGAAGCATGCTGTTTTTATGCTAACCACTCAGGTGTAAATAAAGAAAGTCTAAGCCAACTCCAAAAGAAACTACAGGATAAAGAAGAGCAAAGGAAAAAGGAGGCAAATTGGTTTGAAAGTATATTTTTTCAATCTCCATGGTTAACTACCTTGATATCAGCAATTGCCGGACCCTTGGCTCTTCTCATGTTAAACTTAATCATAGGCCCCTGTGTTATAAACGGTTTAGTTAAATTTGTCCAACGGCGTATTCAAAGCGTAAAACTCATGGTTTTGCAGTCTCAGTATCAATACTTACCCTCAGAAGAAACAGTGATTTGATTCTCCCTAAAAACCAGTGGGGAATGAAGTGGGCCCCCTCCCCTTAATCTGTAACAGGAGGGTCTCCTCCCCCTCAACCGGCAACGACTGCAAAGTGAAAAATGTTGTGTAAGCATTAAGCCCTGAGAAGAAGGGAGTGAAACTGTACTTTTAGGGAGTGAAACTTGCGGTTGTACGCATTAGCCAAGCATAACCATTTCAACAATCAACCATTGTGCCAACCTTGAGAAAATTTCTCAACCTTGCTAAAGATCCTAAGCAACCAATAACTAACCGCCAACTCTGCTTCTGTCAAAATAGCTTGCTAGCATTTTCAGGATGTGGTTTCTGCCTATATAAGTCTCAAGCACACTCAGGTCGGGGCTGCTCACTGAATTCCCTGTGTGGAGTGACTGTGGGCAGTCGCCGGCCAGCTAATAAAGGCTCTTTAAATTCTGTTTGGCTGTCTCATACTTTAACTTGCGGGCACCACAACACATAACAAAAAGAATAAAAGTAGAAATAAAATAAAATACAACAAAAAGGTCACACAATACCACCACCACCACCAGGAATTGCATTCCTCTCTCCTATATCCATTATATCCCCTTCTTATAGACCTTTAAGTTTGGTATATTGCCTTTGTTACAATTAATGAAAGCATATTACAGTGTTACTCTTAACCATATACTCTAGTTTTCATTGATTATATTTTTCCCCATCACCATTCCATTCTCAACACATTGCAAACTTGACATTCATTTTTCTCCCAAATGTAGAAATTTTCTTATATTTAATCACCGTTTCTTATATTTAATGACCATCATTGATCACTCAACATTTTGCTATGTTATACTGTACCAGTCTTCTTCTATCTTTTCTTTTAGTGTCATACACATCCCTAGCTGTCCTCTTTCAACTTTACTCACAGTAATCTTTGTTCAGTGCTCTTACAATATTGTGCTACAACCATGCAGTATTTTGCTATCCATTTCTCAACCTCTACAGTCAATCCATTTGAACATTCTATAGTCCTTCAGCATCAAATGCTCAATCTCTACCCTCTTTCTGTCTCATGATAACCTGTGTTCCCAGCTTTGAACTCTCAAAGTTTTTTCATTAATATTAGTGAGACCATACAGTATTTGACCTTTTGTTTTTATTTCACTCAACATAACTTCTTCAAGGTTCATCCATGTTGTTTTATGCCCTGTGTCCTTATTTTGTCTTACAGCTGCATAACACTCCATTGTATGTATATGCTACTTATCATTGCTTGTTTATCCACTCATCCATTGACGAACATCTGGGCTGTTTCCACCTCTTGGCATTTGTGAATAATGGCACTATAAACATCAGTTTACAAATGTCCATTAATTTCTTAGCTTTCAGTTCTTCTAACTAGATACCTAGTAATGGATTTGTTGGCTCATATGGCAATTCTATAGTTAGAATCCTGTGGGACTGCACACTGCCTTCCAGAGTGGCTGCACCATTCTAAATTCCCAAGAGTGAATAAATATGCCTCTTTAGCCACATCCTCTCCATCACTTGTTATTTTCATTATTTTTTGATAATGACCATTCTGGTAGGTTTGAGATGATATTTCATTGTGGTTTTTGTTTGCATTTCCTTAATAGTGAAGTTGAGCATCTTTTTATATGTTTTTGAGACATTTGTATTTCCTCTTCAGAAAAGTGTCTATCCATGTCTTTTGCCCTTTTAAAAATTTGGTTGTTTGTCTTCCTGTTGTTAGGTTGTAGGATCTCTTTTTATATTCTGGATATTAAACCCTTATCTGACATGTGGTTTCCAAACATTGTTTCCCATTGTGTTGGCTGCCTTTTTACTTTTCTGACAAAGCCCTTTGATATACAGAAGTATTTAGATTTGAGTAGATGCCATTCATCTATTTCTTCTTTCATTGCTCATGGTTTGGGTGTAAGGGCTAGGAAACCCCCTCCTATCACAAGAGCCTTAAGATATTTCCCTAAAGTTTCTTCTTAAAGTTTTATGTTCTTCATGTAATGCCTAGGTCGTTGATCCATTTTGAGTTAATTTTTGTATAAGTTGTGAGATAAGATCCTCTTTAATTCTTTTGGATATGGATATCCTGTTTTGCAAACACCATTTATTGAAGAGGCTGCTCTGTCCTGGTAGTGATGGCTTGATCATGCTACCAAAGATCAATTGTCCATAAATGAGAGGATCTCTTTCTGAACTCACAATTTTATTCCATTGGTCAGGATATCTATCTTTATGCCAGTACCATGCTGTTTTGACCACTGAAGCTTTGTAATATGGTTCAAAGTCTTGTAGTGTGAAACCTCCCACTTCATTCCTCTTTCTCAAGAAGAGATTTTTGGCTATTTGGGTCATGATGCCTTTCCAAATACATTGTTATTGGTTTTTCTATTTCTGGAAAGTAAGTTGTTGAGATTTTAATTGTTATTGCATTGAATATATAAAACAGTTCAGGTAGAATTGAAATTTTGTTAATTTTTAAAACACATCTTGCTTATAGTAAATCAATACTGTAGCTGCTCATTTACTACAGGAATCCCTAATATTTTGAAGTTTGTTGGCTTTCGAGTCCTGAGGACTTTAGCTCAATTTGACTTGAAGAGAACTATGCCAAATGCATTTTTCTTCACGATACTAAAATATGTACATTCTAGAATGGAGTAATGTCCTTTTTCCTTGAATATAAATTTCAGCAAAATTATTTAACTTTATATAGAGTCACCGCATGGATGCCCACAGCCTGAGAGAAACTTGTTAGATTGCAAGTTCTCCAAGACATGAAACACACACACACACACACACACAAACACACAAAAGAAAACCAAGAAACATTATCTTCCTGTTGATGTTTATATTACGGATCAGAGCAACCCAAACTCACAAAACAGGGAGTCTGCTTAGAAAACATAAAGGTTGCCTTTGGGACATAAAAAAAAATGGTGTAATTAAAGGACATAATCTCTTTTTCTTTATTGCATTGATAATAATTTACCTAATTAGAGGGTAAATATTGTATAAAATAGGCATAATTTAATTATATTAAGCATGAATCACATTTCACTTAATCAAAGAATGTTCTTAAGATTTTAGGTCTCCTGAAGTTATCAATGGCATAAAAAGAGAGTTGCTACAGATCAAAAGCAGCTCTGAGCTCCAAAGTGTAGAGGAGGCATGCTCAATGGAGAGTTTGCTTCATTTTGATTCCCAATTTATTTGAGTTCTGGTGAGTGTTGGAGAGATTTTTTTACCAGGAGGGACAGAACTCTGTTTTGTCATAAATCAAAATTTAACCGGAGTGTAATTGTTTAGACTGACTTAGGCATTTAGGGGGAGATATTCTGAGGGTACATTAGAAGGTTGTAACCTGATATTTCTCAGTATTTAAAATGTGTAAGTTACTGTTTAAAAGAAACTTGCCCAATCTTACCAGTCAGAGGTTGATATTTCTGCATTTAGACCAGTTTTGAGAGAGAACTTAAATAGATAGCTGGATATGGGATAGAAAGATAGAAAGATAGATATAGATAGATAGATAGATAGATAGATAGATAGATAGATAGATCAATAATCACAAAATTGGATGAGTTTTCTGAATGAGTAATAGCACAACTGTGTGGTAGTGGAATCAAAAGGCTAAGTTTGGTTGGATTCAGTGAAGGGATCTCTGAGAGACTGACATTTGGAATGACTGAAAGAAAATGAATATGGAATGGGAAGGTATGTTTGTGGTATGTTTCCCTTGGGGTCGAAATGAAGCATGAGAATAGTCCTCAGTAGAGAGAACAGCAGTGTTTAGTTATGCTTAGTTGTGTCAAGAGGTCATGTAAGAGATATACCTGAATGCCTGGTGGAGTCTTTAAGATTTGAGACTGGGTAAGAGCAACAGTTACACTTTGGGTGTAGAAGAGTGTCTTGCAGTATATTTCATTTTAGGTGTAAATAATTAAAAATCCGTGCTGACTCAGAAATAGTATCCAGATAAGTGTATTATCACTTTCAATTTAGAGATAACCATGGAAGAAATTAAGGAAATTGAATAAATGTATCAACAGACCAGTTCAAGATGTTCCAACAGTGTTGTTTGAGTTCTTTGTAGTGGATATGGTGAAGGAGTGTCTAGAGTAGTTTGAATATGATCAGAAGACTGTGATGTCAGAGCAAGTGAGGAAAAATAAAGTTCCAAATAGATATTGTGGTCCAATATTTGGATCCAAGTAAGGAATTATTTATTGGGAGATCATTAGTGAAACATGAGAGACAATACATTCAGACAAAATTTCCTTTGATTTTTTTAAACATGGAAGACTCAAAAATTGAACTTATATGATGTGAAAGTTTCTGAAGATTGGGGAGGCTTTCTTTAAAATTGAAAATGTAGTTCACAACAAAACATGAGATTGAAATCAGTTAGAGACATTGGACTTAGACACAGGTAAACTGACTTTTCTTTTTGATAGGAGAGAAGGAATAACAAATGTGTATGCATTTAGGGATATTTGAAGATACTATGGTATTTTAGTGTAATTTGGAAAATTACCTAATCCATCTGCTCAGAGGAACTTAATCTCATCTGGTGAAAATGTGTGAAAATGACAGAGTGCACGAGATTCAAAAGGTATTGAGAAGATATGGAGTATTTATGGAGTATGCATGAAGGAATGAATTAGCAAGACACAGTACAGTTACCAGGTATATTTGAAAATGTCCAGGAGATGTGCCTCTGTGTTTAGAGCAGGATCAATATCTTACTCCAGTACTGTGCCAGATGTAGTCATGGAAAATTACAAGTATTTGGAGTCATTGAGTATTGAGGGTTAGGTTGTTAGATGTGATAAATAATCGCAGGGATATAATGTTGGTCTTGGTAAGTACGTGTTGAAATTACAAATGTGAAAAAACCCTGGGCAGTTAAAATGAGAGATGGGGGTGATGTTTATGATGAGGGTCAGTACACTGTAGGTCCCCATGGAGAAGGAGAATCTGGGTATGGGGAGTACTTCTGTGGCAAAGCTAGGAGAGCTGGTTGTGGCCACAGGGTGGGACTTCCAATGTTTGATATGAAAGGGATATTCCAGGTAAAAATCTGAGTGATGTGTAATATTCTAGGAATTTAAGCTTGGCAGAGAGGCAGAACAAAATTCTAAATCTTGCTTTGTAATTTTCTAGTCATGTAATTTTGTCATAATACTAAAATTTTCTGAACTCTGATCATGTCATTTGTTAACCTGGGAAATAAACCATAAGCAGCAGGATTATGGTGAGGATTAAATAAGCAAATACAGTTAATCAACAAGCAGAGTCACACATTATACACCTTGTTTTTTCTTTATTTCTGGGCCTCAGATACAACTTGGTGAGTAAAGCCTACTATTGCTTATGACAAATTATCAATTGTCTGTGAAATATGTTTAAGAATTAACAGTGCTCTAGGGATAATTTACTGGCTATAGATGACTAATGATTTCACACAGATGCACACACACACATACTGATACCCACACCACATATAAAGGGAGAGAAAGATGAATGCATACATATTCCTACAAATGATGATTGACACGGGACAGGTCTAAACAACCCCTGTACTAAATTGTAGATGGAGCAGCTAGATAGCCTCAGAAACCCCTTCAATCTATAGTTTCTGACATTCCTTGCCTTCTGGGGATTGTGGAACAGGACAGAAACTTGATGAACATGTATTCCTGTCACTTTCTTATACAGGGGATTTTGAGCTCTTGATTTGGAGGATGGAAATCATTGGTCCCTCCAAGTGAAGTTAGTTCTTGAATTGATTCATCTCATCATGAAATAATTTTCTAGTGGCATGATAAATATCCAAATCCATTAGGGAAAGATCTGAAAATCAGTGTTGCGGGGTCAAGGGAGTGATCTTTCCAAAAATCCAAAGGAGTTGAACCATGATGATTTAGGGCAATTGCATACAGAAGGACAGGGGCAGAATGGAGCAGGGAGAGAGTGTTCTGAGTGTGGGGATAGATGTTGGAGAATCAGTGGTTCTTCATGAACAAAGAATACTTAAATCTGAGAATTGCCCCAGTTTTTACCTGCAAGGAGAGACCAAAATCCACATGTGGTATGAGTTAGAGATACCTGTTCTTGAATCATGGGGGGGGGGGGGGGATCAGAAACTTCTGACCACCATGGAACAATTAACACATGACAAGTGATGATTTTCATGTTCTTATCTGTAAGATAGCTTTATACACATTTTCATTACTAGCAACATGAGTCATAGCATTCTTATATTTGAGTTTAGATGAGAGCCTTCCCCTGTGTCTCTTAGAGAACAGTGTATGTTTCTACTGGTGGACTGTGGGTGTTACTTCCAGGTGAATGTTCGGGTAATTGTGACAGGTGGGTCTGGAAAATGGAGACAAGTTTTGAGTCTCATGTCTTCTTTCTCCCTCCTCAGCATTGGATGCTTCTTGCTTAGACTGTCTGAGAGTGAAATACCAGAGGAAAATGGTTGATGGCAGAAGTTTGACAATGCAAACACTGGTGAGAAGGGAATGGTATTTCTACTGAAATAAAACCTTTTTCAAAAATATGCCTATTTCTCCTACTGACCTGGCAGATTCCAAGTACATTCATGAAATCTTCACATATTTGAGATCCACTTAAGTATATCCAGGACTCTGGTATAACTATGGTGGGCCAAGAAGTGAGTAAGAAATAATCCCTCTACCATTTACACTAATATGTTGCAGCCTCTGTTAAGGCTGTGTGTTCACAGAAGAGATGTGAGAGGATTTATTTGCTTCATGGAGCCCATGGTCTCAGTTGGGAGGTAATTCCCTCATTCCCTATGTTAGTGTTGGTAATGTGCTTAGGATTGTGGTGAACACAAGGGATAGAGATGAGTAACTGCACAACCTAACACTCCAATAGGGAGGCATAGGGTTCATCTGGTGAGTTCAATCAGTCCAGTGTTACGAGTGCTGGGGTCAGGGCTATGCTGTATTCAGGAGATTAGAAGAAATAGATCACAAAAGGCAATGAAAATAGTGTATGTATATTTTCTGATAATAAACTTCTTACAGTTTTGATAGAATATATTTTCCCATTTTGAAAAAGTGTTTTAAATTCTCATTATCATGTTGTGCCCAGTTAATCATTTTCTTGGATGTTAACAACATTTGTACAACTTTG
This sequence comes from Choloepus didactylus, assembly GCF_015220235.1. Classification (NCBI taxonomy): domain Eukaryota; kingdom Metazoa; phylum Chordata; class Mammalia; order Pilosa; family Megalonychidae; genus Choloepus; species Choloepus didactylus. The sequence continues at coordinate 4,198,359 of NC_051331.1, forward strand.
GTAAGTTGAAGAAAAGAATAGGGAATATTGTTTCCTTATTTTAAGCTGTGCATACAGGAGGCATATTGTACGGAGAGTAAAGTTTTAGGACCAGTGAAAATACTTGAAGGTCTAGTGAGAAAGAGAGACCAGAACAAATAAAGAGTCTATTTGTTCTTGAACAGAGTCAAGATGAATATACAAGAGATACAATGGAAATGGCAGTTTGGAGGTATAGGAGAATACTGAGTATGGGCAGCCTCCTAACAGAGAGTCAGCCTAGGACTGTACTTTAGTATAGCAGTCATAGGGAGCTATGGTTTATGTTACTGCACAGCCTACCCTCATATCATAATAAACACTTGAGTTTTGAGGAGTTGAAAATGGAAGAAACTCTTCTCAAGTTCTGTATAAAGTGTGTAGATTTCTACAGAATTATACACATTGCTTCAAGTCTTCCACCAATTTCTTGAAAATAGATTTCTCTTTTACTTAGCATGTGTTGTTAGATAGGAATCATCAGTCATTGGAGTTTTCAAAATTTGTAACATTTTGTTAAACCATTTCATAGATGAGGAAACCGAGATTCTTGCAAGTGCCACAAATTGGGTAAATTCAATTTTAGATTTGTGTCCAGTTGGACTTCAGGTATCAAAAAACGGGTTAATGAAACAATATTACATGAAAAACGTAGTTTATTTCTCCAAGAACCTAGGGAGATACTGTTGCCATGTGGAATCAGTAGAGAGTGTGAACAACCCTGTTTGTGTGTGGGCAGCACACAAGCAAGCTAAAGAGATGAATGGATTTATGCTTTTATGCTTTTAATGTAGGATAGGGGTGTACGTTAGATTTTCTACAAGAGGCAGAGATTGGTTAGTTTAAAGCAAATACCTGTCAAAGAGGAAGCACACTCAGGGTTTCTGGGTTGTAGGGATGGTTACCATAGCATTTGGGATCACCAGAGGGTTCTGGGTGAGGCATTTCACTGTTGTGGGTGGTAACCACAGATGTAGGTTTGAATTCTGGGTAGTTTAGGCTGGAGGAATAAAAACCTGTTAATTAGTCCAAACATCAGTGTTGAGGCAAGCAGCTTGGCCCAAGATAGATGCTAAGGCAGAACACAAAAATATTTTTATAAGATGGATGGGAATAATTGAATAATCATAATGTTAAAAAGTGGAAGATCATGATTAATGCTTCCCTAATGATGAGTCTGTGTATTTACTTGAAATTGTTGGAGATTTAGTTATGGATTCTCATGAGCAAATCTGATGATCACCATCTGGAAGTCATTATTATCAGTTCGTGGGAAAACTTTAAGGTTACATCACACCATGTGTCGTGCAGTACTGCATACATAAAACTTCTTACATAATGAAGCTTTATGTATGCAGAGTTTTTATGTCCCTGTGAGTGTGTCTGAAAGGTAGTTCCCAGGTTAGTGGTAAGAATGATCTAACTGGGATCCCAAACACAGCTTGGTGTTTTTAAATACCCAACACCTTCCCTTCCTCAGTGCCATCATTTCTACCTATCTACTGTGGATATTGGTAGGAATAGCCTTGTCTGAAGTCAATTGCCTATGATGTTTTAGGAATCAGTGACCTTCAATGATGTAGCCATAGACTTTAATGCTGAAGAGTGGGCCTTGATGGACACAATCCAGAGAAACCTGTTCAGAGATGTTATGCTGGAGAGTATCAGTCATCTGGTGTCAGTGGGTGAGTTTATTAAAGTTTTATCTACAGTGTATACATTTATCTATCCATCCATTCATCCCTCTAACTAATCCCTCAGAAATTTATTCATGTATCTATACAACTTCCCCATATGCCATTCTTATTTCTACTCTGATTCTTTCATAATGTTATGAATACTTGTAAGAAACTGTCTTTTCTATTTTTCCTTACGTCTCATTTGTCAAACCAGTGGCCTGTGATATTCCTGACTAAAATTTCATATTGTTCTTGCTGCTCAACCCCTATAATTCAGAACAGTATGAGAACTCACTGAACATTGTTCCTTTAGATAAAGTACATATTCTCTAGATAATATTATCCTACTGTTTCAGCACACAGTAGAAAAATAATAGACATGCTCTTTTCCACATAGAACATTGATTGTTTGGGTGGAGCCTATTTTAATGGATGCTTTTATAAAATGCTCTTTAAAACTGAAGTTTTAATTTTTCCTTGTATATAAAGAATGAAGATGTGTTGTCTCAGAATTTCGGCATTGGCAACAACATATACTTAATGACTTTGACTGCAGGTCAGGAGTCATCCTTTCCTGGAAATGGATTGTTAACATAGTGTGTTTAAATTACACTTCCTTGTGGTGTTCTTCACAGTTTACCGTATTGTTCCTAATCATCTGCCCTGGACTTGAAGATCATGAACTTGTGTCAACATAGAACTCTAAATCTATGCTTCTGTTTCTCATAAATAGGGTATCAGCTCTGCAAATCAGAAGTGGTTTCTCAGTTGGAACAAGGTGAGGAATTGTGGAGAGAAGGATTAGGATTTCTCCAAGGACAGAGAACAAGTGAGTTCTAGGATGCTGTGTTTCATTACGAGCAGGGGAGTGGTCAGTGAATGAGAAGGTCTTTAGAAATATCAACTGAAGATTTCCTTAACTGAGTGATATTCTCTGAAATGTAGGCTATGACTTTGGGGGAAAACTCCAGAGATGTGCAATTATTCCATACAGGTATCAATCTCTAGTTAAGAATCCATCTGTGATTGTCTTTGGCTTACAGAAAGAGATATTTATGTACTTCTAGGAGTTAAACTTACAGATAGTGGCCTTTGTCCTTATCCTCCTCTTTGAGGAATTTCCCTTTCTTTACTACCCAACATGGCATCTTAGTATTATCCATTACTTAATACTGAGAATGTTTTAGTTCTCCATTTCCAGAAAATGTTTTTCTACTTTCTAGAGTACACCTTAATTTTAGGTTCTTCCCCATTTAAATGACTATATTTGAAACATAATCACATGAACCTTGGAAGTTTTTAAATATTTCAGTCTGCTAATGCCATGCTATAAAGTTTTTAAAATTATTTCAGGCAGACAAAATGACCACAGAAAAGAAGAAATGACCATGCCATGTGTCTGTGATAAGGACAAGTATACCATCCAGTCAAAGGTAAGCATCATGAGTGTGAGCAGTGGTCTTCCTGATAGACAGCTGGGATTGAATAGTCTAGGAGTTCAGCACAGTCATCTGACTGAAATTAAATATGGGATTAAACGCTGCTCCACCAATAAGTTTTGGATAGTTTCAGTTAAGGGAAAACTTAACCTGAAGTGAAAGCCATAAACTGAAATCTTTTAAAAGTACAATTGCATAAACATGTTCATATACCTATACTTTGCAACATATTAAAGTATTCAAAGTTAATTAGATAGCTCTGCAGTTGAGATGCTAAAAAGAAAAAATACATACAAGAAATAGCACACCATGTGTATGTAAGAAACATGATGAATTTTAACTGGAGCCTCACGGAATGATTAGACTGGAGAATTGAAGTAATGTGTTTATGTGGACTTACCTTTAACAGTTTCTCTTCTCATTTATAGCAGCTGATTTCTAACACTGGAGAGGATCCCTTTGAAAGTCATGATTTGGGAGAAGATTTAATTCACTCCACATTGTCTGACATGGAAACAAACCCCTATCTAAATGAACAATTTCAGAAAGCTATCAATTCCCAGTCATTCTTTAGTAGACATAAGCGAATTCATGATGGAAGTAAGCAGATTCTTCCACATGTCTGCCATCTATGTGGGAAATCGTTCCGTCGACGTTGTAACCTTAAGGAACATGAGAGAACTCACACTGGGGAGAAACCGTATATCTGCCATCTGTGTGGGAAATCCTTCACTCATCATAGTAGCCTTAAGCATCATGAGAAAATTCACAGTGGTGAGAAACCATATGTTTGCCATCTTTGTGGTAAATGCTTCACTAATAGGTTTCACTTCACAGAACATGTGAGAACGCACACTGGGGAGAAACCGTATATCTGCCATCCATGTGGGAAATCCTTCTGTCATCATAGTGTCCTTAGGCGACACGAGAAAACTCACACTGGTGATAAACCATATATTTGCCATCTTTGTGGTAAATGCTTCGCTAGTAGTTCTCATCTCAGACAGCATATGAGAACACACACTGGGGAGAAACCATATGTCTGCCACCTATGTGGGAAATCCTTCAGTCAATGTAGTGTCCTTAGGGAACATGAGAAAACTCACACTGGGGAGGCACCATATGTCTGCCATCTATGTGGGAAATCCTTCAGTCGACGTCGTAACCTTAGGGAACATGGGAAAACTCACACTGGGGACTCACCATATGTATGCCATCTATGTAGGAAATCCTTCACACGAAGTCATAGCCTTAGGCTACATGAGAGAATGCACACTGGGGAGAAACCATATGTATGCCATCTATGTGGGAAAGCCTTCCGTTATAGTTCTACTTATAGGCGACATGTGAGAAGTCACACTCAGGAGAAACCATAGGTCTGCCTTTTATGAGGGAATCTTAAATTCAGTATGGTACTCTTAGGCAACTTGGGAGTCTCACTCTGGGAAGAAACCATATGTCAGCAGTTTTTTTGCGGAGAAACCTTCACTTATCTTCAGGCTACATGTGATATTAACACTGGGGAGAAAAGATGTCTGCCATCTATGTGTGAAAACCTTTAGACATAAATCTGCCATTAGGAACATCAGAGAACTCATTAAATCTACTATGCATATGAAAGAGTTTTCAGACACAGCTACCACCTTGAAAAAGTAAAAAACAACAACAACAAAAAGCCCTCAGTACTGTAAATCTCTGTCAATGTAATCAATGTCTAAATCCCTTTATTTGCAATCTATCCTTCATAACATGATTGCTCTATCCCGGGAGGAACACTGTGTAATTACCTATAATAGATTTCAGTGCATCTCCAGCTTGGTGTGTACAAGTACAACTCAGAGTAGGAATAACTCCAAACCAGAAAACAGGATAGGAAAGACATTATCGGTAGGAACAAACTGTAGGAGAACTCTAGGAGATAATTATTGATGGAATTATTACTCAATGAGGAAATGTGTGAAATCCTTAAATTACAGAGCCATATATGCAATATACATGAAGTTACACATTTTATAAAGTATATTCTGTATATATATGGATTGAAGAAAAGTCTTTGGTAGCTTTGAAGTTATCCATCAATGCTTAATTTCCCATACTGAGGAAATGTCAACCCTAAAATCAAATCAAAATGTGTTCAGCTGGATTTCATCTCAAGGATATCAGACTGGGGAAAACACCTACCAAGAATGCTTCACAGAACAATTCAACCATGATTTCAGAGTTTTGCCTACTGAACTATTAATGAAAACTAAATTAAAATGGATTGTAAAGTGATCTGGGAGTGCCAAATGCAGAATTGTGTAATGAGTTGTAGGCAATGAAATCAAAGTTTTTCTCAGCGTACTTGCAAATAATTATGAGGTAAAAACTGTACCTCAAAATTCTATGATGTTGGTCAGCTTCTATTTTTTCACACAATTGTAAACATAAATATGACTCTGTTAAACTAGGGAACTTTGAACATGAACTGAATAATGTACAGACCAAGATTATGTGTCATAAATCTTTTATACTCTGAACATGTATGAATACACCAATAATGATAGAATATAAATACTAACTTTGGATTCATTTCTAGTGATACATTTTCGTTTCCACTGCCACTGTTGGTCTTTTACATTAAAATGGAATTAAAAGTAACTCTTACAGGAATAATAAGGTTGTAAGTCATGGAGTATTCGGTAGCCTGGGAATGGAAAATACCCCAATCTTGAACAGGCATTGGGGTCATTCCCTCCATTAAAAATGTGTGATGCAGGATACAAGATCACAGATTAGGAGAGATAGAGCAAAATTTTCATCTGTAAAAAACGCTAGATAAAAGACAAAGTGCCCCAGAATAGCAGTTCCAGTATTCCACTGCTGGGCACTTCTACATCCATAGTGACAGTGCACTTGGGGAAACTGAGAGACTGTGTTTGGAATTGTGCTGGTTTGAATGTATTATCTCCCCCAGAAAAAGCCATATTCTTTGATGCAATCTTGTAGGGCAGACATTTTAGTGCTGATTAGATTGGAATTCTTTGAGTGCTTTCATGGAAATGTGCCCCACCCAGCTGTAGGTGATCACTCTCACAAGATAATTTCCATGGAGGTGTTGCTACACCCATTTGGGGTGCGCCTTGATCAGTGGAGCCATATAATTGAGCTGATGGGCAGAGGCAACTCAGTGCAGCTCTGAGTGATGTTTGAAGAGGAGCTACAGCCAAGAGGGACACTTTGAAGAAAGCTCAGAAGCTAAGAGAGACATTTTGGAGAGAAGCTAAGTTATGTAATCTAGAGTTTGCCCCTGGGAGAAGCTAAGAAGTGACACAGACAAAGATGTTTGGAGACACTTGGAGATGCAGATAGAATGACATTTGGTGATGCTAAGCTAAGAGATGAAGCCCAGAGATTGCCCCCAGAGAAGCTAAGAGAGGACTTCTAGATGCTTAAGAGAGAAATGCCCCAGGAGAACCAAGCAGAGATCTGAGACAAAGTGGAACAGGAATCATGTGAGTCTTTGAATCCCCTGGGGAAATGGCAGCCAGAGCCATGCTGTGGTGGGGAGAAACTGAGTGTTTGGAGGCAGGTTAGTGTAAAATCTGGAAAGCAGCTGAGGAGCCGGCAGCAGAAGCCACAATCAAAGTGTGGTGGGGAGTGCTTTCCATGCCCTGGGCACCTGCATCAGCAAAGAGCCCCCAAACCAGTAAGAGCCTTCCAGCAGGCAGAGGATCACAGAAGTGGGTTGTTTCCATGCCATGTACAAACATTGAAGCAGCGGGATGGGAGACACACCTCTGCAGGACAATGGCTGAGGGTTTCCTGAGGGATTTTGGTGGCTTTTGATGGCACACAGTCATCCACAGAAGCCTGCAGAGTACACAGCCTAGAGGCAGGGTTGCCACAAGAAGTGCCAGGAGCCTTGCACCAGTCACGGGCACTTGTGGGCCCACTTCAGAGAGGGACTATGCGCAATCTGAAATGAAGTGTTAGGCATCTGCCGCAGCCCCAGGGTATTCGAGGCACAGCCCCAGGAATGGCTGGTAGTACTGAGTATTAAAGCAATCTTCCCTACCAAACTCTACAGGGCACACCCTCCACCCACAGGGCTGGTGGTCCCCACTGCACATGGAAAATTGTTGCACCAGTTGGAGCCCCGCAAGGTTTGGTCTCCAGTTGGTGCATAAACAAATTTGGGGAGAATTGGTTTGAGGATAAGTGTTGACTTTGGCATGCCATCTGCTGGTAGGTCAGGGAGAGTTCACTCCACTAAGCTGTAGGTCTGTGAAATTGTACTTAATTGTTGAAATAACCCTGCATATCCTAAAAGAAGCCTACCAAGATAAATGCTAAGAGGCCAAAAATAACAGAAAGTTTTAAAGCATTGGAAGAAAGCAGAAACTGAATAACCAAAATGCTCAAATTTAAAAAATCAGAAGAGACACAAGACTTGGAGCAATTAATCAAAGAAGTAATTGTGGATACCAATATCATGGCTCAGGATATAAAGGACATCAAGGTGACCCTAGAAGAGCATAAAGAAGAATTTGCAAGAGTAAATTTTAAAAAGAGGATCTTATGGATATAAAAGAAACTGTTGATCAAATTAAAACATTCTGGAGAACATAGCATCAGATAAGTTGAGGAAGTGGAATGAATAAGCACACTTGCAGAAAGTGTTCTGAGGCATGAAACCACAAAGATCAAATGGTGAAAAAATTTGAAAAATTAAAAATGGTTCCTATGGATATGATAGACAACATGAGGCACTCAAATATGGGACTCATAGGTGTTCCAGAAGGGGAAGAGAAGGGTAAATGTCTAGGAAGAGTGTGCAAAGTCTTGTTGGGAAAACTTCCCAACACTTCTAAATGATATAAATATGCAAATCATAGATGCCCAATGAACTCCAAACAGAATAAATCCAAATAAACCCACTCTGAGACATTTACTGGTCAGATTTTCACATGGTGAAGAGAAGGAGCAAGTTCTGAAAGCAGCAAGATTGGGAGTAGCAAATTAATCCTAAATCAAGTAGAGGAAAACAAATAACAAGGAATAAAGCAGGAAACGTGACAACATGATGAACTTTGAAGCTGGAATGCTGAGTGAAATAAGCCAGTTACAGAGAGATACTGTATGATACCACTAATATGAACTCAGTGAAAAATGTAAAATAACTTTTATATGTAGAATGGAGGGTCCTAGTGACAGCAACAATTGAAGGGGTATTGATTTTCTAATAAGAACAGAAAAGTTATGGAGAGTAATCTTACTGTTATTGGAATGCTCAGGAATGATTATGGTTTGTTAAGATTTGAGGGGTATGGTAGGAACATGTTGAAAGCAATGTAGTTATTTCTGGTTGTTTTTCTTATGCCTTTGTGTTTCTGTTTTTGTTTTTAATTGATTTTGTTTTATATTTTTTGATAAATAAAGTTTAAAAAATGGGTTGCCAGTATATATCACCAGGAGGTGGTCAGATGATGGTGGCCGTGGGTTGATTGCTTAGGGGGCTGAGATGGTGGGAGCTGGGGAGTTTCTGCACATCCCTACCCTGTGGGCACTCCCAGCAACAGGCTCCAAGAAGGGCTCCAATTCTTTGCACACCCCATCCTTACACAGGGCTGCACCAGACACCTACAGTTACACCCTTGGGAGTGGCCACCTGGGGTTTAAGAAGGAGGATGTGGTGGGCACTGTCAGGCCAAGCAGGTGAAGCATGAGTGGTGGCTGTGGTGACTGATGCCTTGGCTGGCCCTGTAATCTCTTCAACTGCCTGTTGCTGCCCCTGCCAGGAGTGCCTTCTCGACCTTCACCTGGAAAACATCAGGATGTGGCTGTCATCTGCTTCAAAGTTCTGGTTTCAAAATGGCTTTCTCCCAGGACATTCCTCTCTAGGCTGCAGTTCCTCAAAAATGTCACTCTTCATTACTCTTGTGGCATTTTTCCTCTCACAGCTTCTCCAGAGGAAAAGTCTACTTTCAACAGCTGTCTTCAAACTGTCCCATCATCTGGAGCTCCACTCTCAGTTCCTGTGCATTCTTCAAAGTGTCCCTGTTGGCTGTAGCTCCTTTTCAAAATGTCACTCACAGCTGCACTGAGTTCCTTCTCTTTGAGTCAGCTCATTTATATGGCTCCAATGATCAGGGAGCCATGCCTGAATGGGTGGGACCATGCCTCCATGGGAATAGCTCATCAGAGTCATCACCCACAACTGGGTGGGGCACATTCAAAGCAAATCTAATCAGCACCAAAACGTCTGCCCCACAAGACTACAAAGATAATGGCATTTGGGGGACACAATACATTCAAACTGGCACATTCCACCCCCTGGACACCAAAATGACATTATCTTTCCAAGTACAAAATACATTCATTCCATCACAATATCACAAAAACTGAAATCATTTCAGTAACAATAGTGAAGTACAAGATCGCATCAAAATCAATTATAGGCATGATCAGTTTTAAAGCATAATTTTCCTTTAGCTGTGGATCTGTGAACTTAGAACAAGTTATCTGCTTCTAATATACAAAGGAGGGACACTTATAGGATAAACAGTCCCATTGCCGTAAGGAGAAACAGTAAGGAAAACAGGGTTAACAGGACCAAAACAGTTCCTAAAACCTGCAGAACAAACTTCATTAGATTTCAAAGTCTGAGAGTCATTTACAGAATGAAGTTTCATCCTTGGGGCTTGAGAGAGCGGGAATCTAACCCTTCCTTAGGGCCTTTTTGGGAGCCATTTCCTCTCCAAGTGCTTAGGTGAGTGCACCAACATATCCACACATTGGGGAGACCACCTTCTTGGCCCCACCCTCCTCAAATACTAGGGCAGCTCCCAGATTCCCTTCCATCTCCAGGGCACATTCTCAACTCCTTCAGAACAGTGTGGTGGCAGCCAGGCTCTCCCCAATTCCCTGGGAATGTGCTTCACCCTATTTGGGGCTTGGGGTGGCAAGACATTTCCTGAGCATCAAGGTGGAAGGCCCGCCCTCGATCTCCAGGGCAAACTCACCCTTTCCATGCATGCGGGCCATTCCGCTCTCCCAGCCCAAGACCTCTTGACTTCAGACCTCAACCTCCATGGCTCTGTTTTTGAAGAAATTTTTCTTTCAGTTTGTTCCTTGTCTGTCTTCTCCAGTCCATACTGGCAATGGGTCTGTCTGTAAAGATCTCGCAAAAATTCTGTCGGCTTTGCATGAAGCATGCAGGGGTCAAAGCCATCAGACAGTAGGACTTTCCACAAGTCCCTTCTGGATAATTCCATCACCAATCTTGGTGTGTACTGAAATGGTGGCTGGGTTCCATGTTTGGTTACATCCTCACGTTGGGCTATAGCTTCTGGGATTCCACCCCCTGGAAGCTTATAATTTTCCAAGCCATCAGCTTCTGGTTTCTTTGAACCCAAGAGTTCAGTTCTAAGTTTATCTCTCTCCACTTGCATTTTATTATAAGCTGCAAAAAGAAGCCAGGGTACATCCACCACACGTAGTCTGGAGATGTCCTCAGCTAAGTATTCCAGGTTGCTTTCAAATTCTTCCTTCCATCTGACACCAGGACTGAATTTTGCCAAATTCTCTGCCACTATAAAACAAGCATCACCTTTCTTCCAGGTTGCAACAACACATTCATTAGTTCTGTTCAAGTCCTCCTCAGAAGTATCTTAATAGAGTCCGTATTTCCATAAACAGTCTCTTCAAAGCAGTTAAGGCCTCTTCTATCAAGCGCCTCAGAATTCTTCCAGAATCTTCCCCTTATCCATTTTAAAAGCCGATCCAACATGTTTGGTATTTGCAGACTCAGCAGGAAAAGCACCCCACTTCTCTGGTACCAAAATCTGTTTTAGTTTGCTAATGCTGCCAGGATGCAGAACACCAGAAATGGATAGGATTTTATAAAGGGGATTTATTTGATTACACAGTTAGAGTCTTAAGGCCATAAAGTGTCCAAGGTAACATATCAGCAATCAGTACCTTCACTGGAGGATGGCCAATGGTGTCCAGAAAAACCCTGTGAGCTGGGAAGTCATGTGGCTGGCATCTGCTCTAAAGTTCTGGTTTCAAAGTGGCTTTCTCCCAGGATGTTCCTCTCTAGGCTGCAGTTCCTCACAAATGTCACTCTACTATTGTGGCATTTTTGCTCTCACAGCTTCTCCAGAGCAAAAGTCTACTTTCAACAGCTGTCTTCAAACTGTCCCATCATCTGGAGCTCCACTCTCAGTTCCTCTGCATTCTTCAAAGTGTCCCTGTTGGCTGTAGCTCCTTTTCAAAATGTCATTCACAGCTGCACTGAGTTCCTTCTCTTTGAGTCAGCTCATTTATATGGCTCCAATGATCAGGGAGCCATGCCTGAATGGGTGGGGCCATGCCTCCATGGGAATATCTCATCAGAATCATCACCCACAGCTCGGTGGGGCACATTCCAAGCAAATCTAATCACCAAAGCATCTGCCCCACAAGACTACATCAAAGGTAATGGCATTTGGGGGACACAATACATTCAAACTGGCACACTTCTGAAGAGACATACCCATAGTACTATTGTTTTTAAACAAAGTAGTAGAAGGAAAACACAGGACTCACATTTGCTAATGGGATTTTCTGTTAAGAAGAAGATAACATAAAATGTTCTGAAAAGATTTGTATAGAGAATGTAAAACTAAGACCAGTTCTTCACTTTCAGATGGGCAGGTGGCAGGAGCATCAAACCACAGCAAAGCTTTCCAATGTTGACTAGAATATTGCACAGGTGATCTCATACCACAAAGTATAAAAGCAAATTTCGTTGACTTTAATACATAAACATGAATGCATTTTCAGTCTGAAGAATACACAGCATAATTTTTCATTTATTTTTCATCCACACATCCATAAAAAATTCAATTTACTTAAAGTTAATTCAATGTTACAAAATATTTAGGGGTGAATTAAGTACACAGTGTTCTGGAAGCTGTAAGGATCATAAACAATTGCTTATCTGCTCTTTCATAATATGCTATGAAAAACCTAGAATTGCACCTCAAGTATAAGGGACCCCCTATATATTTTATTTTTATGTCAATGATTCAGTTACTCACTTTGCACCACCTGAATATGTAGAAGAGAGGCTAGCAAAGAGGATAATAGGCAGATATTTGTTGTAATTAATTAAATAGCAATAATATAATAAAATACCCAACTTTTAAGATAAACAGAACCCACCCTAATTAAATTTATTTAAATAATTTAAATTAATATTCTGCATATAGTAAGTTTGGACAGCTGGAAGAGCCCTTCTATTCCTCCCTGTTTTGCTGGCAGTGGTTCCCATAGATGCTGTTATCCAATAACTGTGCACTTTCATTAAAAATTATCTATTCTTAAAACTGCTGGAACTGAGTTTTCCAATTCAACAAATAATGAAAAGTACATTGGTCTTGTGCATGTACCATCCTTATTGATATTTTCTATTCCAATTTTATTTTAAATGCTAGAGAAGATGGCAGATTGGTGAGCTGTATGTTTTAGTTACTCCTCCAGGAAAGTACGTAGAAAGCCAGGAACTGTGTGGACTGGACACCACAGAGTAATTTGACTTTGGGCATACTTCATACAACACTCATGAATACATCAAACTGCTGAGATCAGCAAAATCTGTAAGGTTTTGTGGCCAGGGGACCCGCACCCCTCCCTACCAGGCTCAGTCCCATGGGAGGAGGGGCTGTCATAGCTGGGAAGGAGAAGGGAGAACTGCAGTGGCATCTCTTATCGGAAACTCATTCTACTGATCCAAACTCCAACCATAGATAGACTGAGAACAGACACCAGAGAATCTGAGAGCAGCCAGCCCAGCAGAGAGGAGACAGGCATAGCAAAAAACAGCAAAGAAAAACTCCAAAATAAAAGCGGAGGATTTTTGGAGTTCTGGTGAACATGGAAAGGGGAAGAGCAGAGCTCAGGCCCTGAGGCTTGTATGCAAATCCTGAAGAACAACTGATCTCTCTGCCCTGTGGACCTTTCCTGAATGGCCCTAATTGCTTTGCCTCTTAGCATTTAAATAACCCATTAGATCTCGGAGGAGGGCTTTTTTTTTTTTTTAACCCTTTTTTTTCTGTTTCTAAAACAATTACTCTAAGAAGCCCAATACAGAAAGCCTCAAAGACTTGCAATTTAGGCAGGTCAAGACAAGAGCAGAACTAAGAGAGCTCTGAGACAAAAGGCAATAATCCAGTGGCTGACAAAATTCACTAAACACCACAACTTCCCAAGAAAAGGGGTGTGTCCGCTCACAGCCATCATCCTGGTGGACAGGAAACACTCCTGCCCATCACCAGCCCCAAAGCCCAGAGCTGCCCCAGACAACCCAGTGTGATGGAAGTGCTTCAAATAACATGCACACACCACAAAACTGGGCATGGACATCAGCCTTCCCTGCACCTTCAGCTGGTTGTCCCAGAGTTGGGAAGGTGGAGCAGTGTGAATTAACAAAGCCCCCTTCAGCCATCATTTCAGCAGACTGGGAGCCTCTGTAAACAGCCCACCAGCCCAGAACCACCCTGGGGGGATGGCAGTCACCTGTGACATAGCACAGTCTTCCCTCAACAGAGGACCAGGGGGTGCACAGCCTGGAAGAGGGACCCACTCGCAAGTCTCAGGAGCCATACACCAAAACCAAGGAATTGTGGGTCAGTGGCAGAGACAAACTGTGGCAGGACTGAATTGAAGGATTAGACTATTGCAGTAGCTTTAAAACTCCAGGAACACCTGGGAGATTTGATTCTTAGAGCCATCCCCCCTCACTGACTGCCCAGACACATGCCCCATATACAGGACGGACAACACCAACTACACATGTAAGCTTGGTACACCAATTGGAACCCACAAGACTCATTCCCCCACTCACCACAAAGGCAAAGCAGGGGAGAACTGGCTTTTGGGGAACAGGTGGCTTGTGGATGCCACCTTCTGGTTAATTAGAGAAAGCGTACTCCTCAAAGCCATAGATTTGATAAATTAGAGATAAGGACTTCAATTGGTCTAGAAATGCTAAAAGAACCCTATCAATTTCAGCAAATGCCAAGAGGCCAAACACAACAGAAAATTATAAAGCATATGAGAAAACCAGATGATATGGATAACCCAAGCCCAAGCACCCAAGTCTAAAGATCAGAAGAGACACAGTACATAGAGCAACTAATCAAAGAGCTAAAGATGAACAATGAGACCATAGTACGGTATACAAAGGATATCAAGAAAACCCTGGAAGAGCATAAAGAAAACATTGCAAGACTAAATAAAAAAATAAATGATCTTATGGAAATTAAAGAAACTGTTGACCAAATTAAAAAGATTCTGGACACTCATAGTACAAGACTAGAGGAAGTTCAACAATGAATCAGTCACCTGGAAGACGAAAGAATGGAAAATGAAAGCACAAAAGAAAGAATGGGGAAAATATTGAAAAAATTGAAATGGACCTCAGGGATATGATAGACAATATAAAACTTCTGAATATAAGACTCATTGGTGTTCCAGAAGGGGAAGAAAAGGGTAAAGGTCTACAAGGAGTATTCAAACAAATTGTTGGGGAAAACTTCCCAAATCTTCTAAACACCATAAATACACAAATCATAAATGCCCAGTGAACTCCAAATAGAATAAATCCAAATAAACACACTCCGAGTCATATTCTGATCACACTGTCAAACACAGAAGAGAAGGAGCAAGTTCTGAAAGGAGCAAGAGAAAAGCAATTCACCACATACAAAGGAAACAGCATAAGACTAAGTAGTGACTACTCAGCAGCCACCATGGAGGCGAGAAGGTGGTGGCATGATATATTTAAAATTCTGAGTGAGAAAAATTTCCAACCAAGAATACTTTATCCAGCAAAGCTCTCCTTCAAATTTGAGGGAGAGCTTAAATTTTTCACAAACAAATGCTGAGAGAATTTGCTAACAAGAGACCTGCTCTACTGGAGATACTAAAGGGGGCCATACAGACAGAGAAACAAAGAAAGGAGAGAGAGACTTAGAGAAAGGTTCAGTACTAAAGAGATTCAGTATGGGTACATTAAAGGATATTAATAGAGAGAGGCGAAAAATATATCTGACAAACATAAACCAAAGGATAAGATGGCTGATTCAAGAAATGCCTTCACGGTTATAACGTTGAATGTAAATGGATTAAACTCCCCAATTAAAAGTTATAGATTCAAACAATGAATCAAAAAAAAGAACCATCAATGTGTTGCATGCAAGAGATTCATCTTATACACAGGGAAACAAAGAAATTGAAAGTGAAAGGATGGAAAAAATATTTCATGCAAGCTACAGCCAAAAGAAAGCAGGTGTAGCAATATTAATCTCAGATAAAATAGATTTTAAATGCAGGGATGTTTTGAGAGACAAAGAAGGCCAATACATAGTAATAAAAGGGGCAATTCAACAAGAAGAAATAACAATCATAAATGTTCATGCACCCAATCAAGGTGCCACAAAATACATGTGAGAAACACTGGGAAACCTGAAGGAAGCAATTGATGTTTCCACAATAATTGTGGGAGACTTCAACACATCACTCTCTCCTATAGATAGATCAACCAGACAGAAGACCAATAAGGAAACTGAAAACCTAAACAATCTGATAAATGAATTAGATTTAACAGACATATATAGAACATTACATCCCAAATCACCAGGATACACATTCTTCTCTAGTGCTCATGGAACTTTCTCCAGAATAGATCATATTCTGGGACATAAAACAAGGCTCAATAAATTTAAAAAGGTTGAAATTATTCAAAGCACATTCTCTGACCACAATGGAATACAATTAGAAGTCAATAACCATCAGAGACTTCGAAAATTCACAAATACCTGTAGCTTAAACAATACACTCCTAAACAATCAGTGGGTTAAAGAAGAAATAGCAAGAGAAATTGCTAAATATATAGAGATGAACGAAAATGAGAACACAACATAAGGAAACTTATGGGATGCAGCAAAAGCAGTACTGAGGGGGAAATTTATAGCACTAAATACATATACTAAAAAGGAAGAAAGAACCAAAATGAAACAACTAATGGATCAACTGAAGAAGCTAGCAAATGAACAGCAAACCAATACTAAACCAAGTAGAAGAAAAGAAATAACAAGGATTAAAGCAGAAATAAATGACATAGAGAACAACAAAAAAAATAGAGGATAAATACCACCAAAAGTTGGTTCTTTGAGAAGATCAACAAGATTGACAAGCCCCTAGCTAGACTGACAAAATCAAAACGAGAGAAGACCCATAGAAAGAAAATAATGAATGAAAAAGGTGACATAACTGCAGATCCTGAAGAAATGAAAAAAATTAAAAGAGCATACTATGAACAACTGTATGGCAACAAACTGGATAATGTAGAGGAAATGGACAATTTCCTGGAAACATATGAACAGCCTAGACTGACCAGAGAAAAAATAGAAGACCTCAACCAACCCATCACAAATGAAGAGATCCACTCAGTCATCAAAAATTTTCCCACAAATAAATGCCCAGGGCCAGATGGCTTCACAGGGAAATTCTACCAAACTTTCCAGAAAGAACTGACACCAATCTTACTCAAACTCTTTCAAAACATTGAAGAAAATGGAACACTATCTAACTCATTTTATGAAGCTAACATCAGTCTAAGACCAAAACCAGGCAAAGATGCTACAATGAAGGAAAACTACTGGCCAATCTCCCTAATGAATATAGATGCAAAAATCCTCAACAGAATACTTGCAAATCGATTCCAAAGACACATTAAAAAAATCATACACCATGACCAAGTGGGGTTCATTCCAGGCATGCAAGGATGGTTCAACATAAGAAAATCGATCAATGTATTACAACACATTAACAAATCAAAAGGGAAAAATCAAATGATCATCTCAATAGATGCTGAAAAGCATTCAACAAAATCCAACATTCCTTTTTTATTAAAATACTTCAAAAGGTAGGAATTGAAGGGAACTTCCTCAATATGATAAAGAGCATATATGAAAAACCCACAGCCAGCATAGTACTCAATGATGAGAGACTGAAAGCGTTCCCTCTAAGGTCGGTAACTCTTCCTTACCTTGCTTTCTAGAATGCCTCTCTCTCTGTCTCTCTGTCTCTCTCTCTCTATCACTATCTCTATCTCTCTTTAAGATTTCCTAATATCTCACTGGAAGTCCCTTATGCTTCCTTTGATGTCTACTCCTCATTTTCTCATATTCTCAATAATGAGTTTCCCAGGGTCAATAATTCATCTTCTCTTCTTTGCTTTCTCTTCCCACATCCCAGGAGATTTCCTGTTCCTTCATAGTTTTAAAATCATTTCTGTAGGCTGAAGACTCCAAAATGCATAACTTCACAGACAATTACTCCAGACTTCATATCAAAGTGATGGACTCCTAGTTATCTTCACCTGTATTGTTGATCCATGTATCAAAATTGACATGCTCAAAACCCTTATTCTGGATTTTCCAAAAGCCTACTCCTCTCAGTTCTCCCACTTCTCTGTAAATGGAAAAACTCCATTCTTTGAGTTTTTCATACCAATATACTTTGAGTTGCTCTTGACACCTTTCTTTCCCTATCAACTACAACAAATCCATCACCAATACATATCAACTCTGTTTTCAAACTACATCCCAGAATCATTCTTCTCCTACAAATATTTGTCATTTAAGAACTGAAATTATCCCTTGTAAGTCTGATTAATGATTCCTCCAGAAAAAAAACCACTAATAGCTCCTAATTTCACTCAGAATAAAATCCACCATCTTTCAAAAAGCCAAAAGATTCTACATAGGCTACCACTTCATCTTTCCTGTGAGTCACCTACTACCTGTCTTACCTAAAATATTTTCATATAGTTATAATGTATCATAAATCTCTATACAAACACTAAATTGGAGCTCCCTATTTGGTTCTGGTTTCTACAGCAAGCAGAATAATAAAGGATGGGTGTATCAATTACAGGATTCATATTATTGATGAAATAAACAAAAACCAGTTGCTAAAAAGCTATTCCTAATATATAGAAAATGCAGGCATATACAGAGGTCACTACAGTTGTGCTGAATACTGTCCTCAACAATTTTCATTGTTTCACACCATTGAATGGTTTCACCAGACTCTTTCCAGAATATGCTTTAGTGTAGACTGTTGCCTTCACACCAAGTGTGAATGAGGATTGGCAGTACTTTGGGAAGGAGAAATGGGATATAGATCCAGGAGTTAAGTATTGATCATGTGAGTGGCGTAGCACCTGATAGGATGACATGAGAATTCAGAAACTCATATAGGTCTGTCCTTCTGGTGTCAGATTCTCATTTCAAAAGTAGTCCTTTTTGTGAATGTAACAAAGATGACCCATCAAGACTGGAACACTGCAGGCTGCACAGTGCACATATTTTTGAGCCTGAGAAAGTGTATTTACCCAGGAGTTGTGCCTGTACAGGCAGCTAATTCATCTCTCAACTTACTTCCCCTAACTGCATGCCTGATACATTTTTTAAGAGTTTATCTTCAATTTTAAGAATACAAGATGTTCAAAGTTATGGGGACCACTAGGTTTGTGATGGGTGTGGTTGAGTCCCCTCTCTACAACTCCAAGTCAATGTGCTTTTTACACACAGGAGTTTTGAAAAATGTGCCTGCCCATGACCTTGATGAACAAAGAAACTCTGTCTCAAGTTATGGGAATGGAGTGACATCAGCAAGGTGGAAATGTGAGACACCCTAGTGCTCTGTCCTCCCATAAAATCTTTGGAAAACCAGCAGAAACTAGCAGAACCAACTTTTTAGAGCAATGGAAAACAGCTAAGGGATTGTAGTAACTGGGAAAGCACTGACTCAAGAAAATGCAATTTACAAATTGTAGGAAAACTTTGTGACACCTTGACTGAACATTCCCTTAAACCCTTCCTTATTTGATGGGACACCACTCCAACCTGCCAGTGTGGATCCATAGTTCTGGGTTCAGAAGGAACAGATTAACTCTTGTGCATATATTGGTGTGCTTGCGTATTTGTATCAATCTAACAGTTGACAAACTGAAGGGCTGGTCCAGGATACTTGTCTCTGTCTCACCAGTTCCCATAACTTGAATTGTATGTAGTAGTGGCTGACAGGGGCACCATCACAACATGAGAAAAAAAACAAACCACAGCTGCCTGTGGTGGAAGCTTAGCAGTTAAAGTGCATATATATAACACGAGTACTAGGAGAAAACATTCAAATTACTGGTGGAAGATGATCCTGTGGGGAATTCTGCTATACAGGGCAATGGATAAGTCCTGCAGGAAAACAGTTATGTTCATAAAAGAACTGAGACACTCTATGCTTTCACATTGGTTTATTTGTCAGGGCCATTGTAAGACCATCTAAGCACTAAAAGAGAACAGAAGCACAGAGCTAATGTGTAAAGAATGAGAAAGTTGTATTCTTTCAGATTTTTGTTGTAGTGCTAAGCTCCTGGATTCAAGGAAATCTCTGTTTTAGAACTAGCTTAGTACAAGTTTAATGAAGAAAGTCTTAAATGAATATATATGTCAAGGGACATATACTTTCCATAAATTGTTTGGACAAATCACTAATGAAATAGATTATTATAGCTTCCAAAAATATGAAGGATAAAGAAACAGCATCAATTACAATTTTAGATATATTCCCAAAAGAATTGGAAGCAGGAAATTGAAGAGATATTTGTTGCCAATCTTTATGGCAAGATTATTCATAATAGACAAAAATTGGAAGCAACCCAGCTGTCCACTGACGGATGGGTAAAGAACATGTGGTATATAAACACAATGGAATATTATTCAGACATATGAAGGAAAGAAGTTTTAATGCATGTTACAACATGGATGAACTTTAATATAACATGTTGAGTGAAAAGAGCCAGACATGAAGGCACATAGTATATGATCTTGTTTATATGATATGCCTTGAAAAAGCAAATATCAGAGAGTCAGAGAGTGGATTTTGTTTTGCCATGCTCTGGGGAGGGAGGCAAAAAGGATGTTTTTGCTTAATATGTGCAATTTCTATTTAATGTGGTGAAAAGTTGGAGTTAGGGATATTGGTGACTGTAGCACAACATTGGGAATTTAATTAATACTACTGAATTTGTGAAACACAGAATTATGCATCCCAGTTTAGAAAATGTTCCTGTAGGTGTGATCCCATTGTAAATAAGATGTTTGGATGAGGTTATTTTAAGTCAACTTCTGGCCAACTGAATCCTGATGGGTATTAACCTTATTACCAGAGGTCTAGTTACAGAAAGCCATGAGGAGAGCCAGAAGTCAATGGGACCCAGAGGAGGAAGGAGAGGGCATTGCCATGTGGTTTGCATGTGACAGAAAAGTGAAGGAATAAGGGTATCCAGCAGCCAGCCCCCAAATATCACACACATTAGGGAAAAAGTATTTCCTTGCTGACACCTTGATTTTTGAACTTCTCCTAGCCTCAAAGTTGTGAGCTAATAAATTTCTGATGTTTATGTGAACCCATATTATGATATTTGCTTTTGCAGTTTGGAAAGTAAGACATAATTGTACACTTGAGAGAGGTTAAAGTAGGAAATTTTCAGTTGTGTATATACTATATATGTATTTCTAAAATAAAAATGTAAAGATAAATAGCATCTGGGAAAAGGGGGACTCTTATTTCCAGAATTAACACACTGGAATATTCAAATGGGAAGATTTCAACAAAACAATTACATGAGAAGGAAGGAAGCAGGATAAGCAGGCACTTTCAAAAGAAGAAAATAAAGTGACAGAGATGATTGGTGATGAAGATGATTCTTTCCCTTCATTTGATATATAAGGTTAATTATTTTAAAACCATTGTCCTAAATGTGCTCAAAGAGCTAATGAAAACCACTGATCAAGAACTAAAGGAAATCATGAAAATCATATATGAAAAAAATGAGAATCATACTCAGATAATATTTTTGAATGGAGTGACAAATGAGTGGAAGGTTAAATATACAATGGAGTCTGGACCTGAAAAATGCAATTATACTGAATTATAGAAAGCCTTTCAACTGGAATAGAACTTAAAAATCATTGAATAAAAATAGCAACACTCCCTGTGGTTAACACCATTTAAGTTTTCAATAAAAATTGTCTCATTTAATCTTTTTGTAAGTCTTTGATTTGACTGGTATCATTTTTCCTTTGTTACAGATGAGGAAGGCAGAGCTTATAGAAATTACGCAATGAGCTCAAAGTTAGAGGCAGAAACAGGGTTCCAACCCAGGCTATCCAAAGTGAAGACACTGCCTTAGGCATCACATTATATTCACTTGAGTTGAACATGGTCACAATAATATTCAATTCTGAAGGATTCATGGGTCCTTTTGAACTCAACTCCTACTTCTGGAAGGATATTCCACAAATGAGGAATGTTCTGTCTCTGGTGGATGCAGGCATAAAACACCAACACAAAAGAGTAAGACCCTTATTGGACAAGTCACCTTCCATTGGCAATGCACTTTTTTCATATTTTAAATATACCCTCACAATATCTTAGCATTTCTAATTTATTTATCATATTGATTGTTAGGAATTTAGGTTTTCTGGGTACTTTAATTTACTCAGGTCTCCCAGAGCTTACAATTTGTGAGGAAAACAAGGTATAAGCCAATAAGCAAAGCAATCAGCATATAATTACTTGTAGCCATAAGGCTCTGAAGAAAGCAAAGTCAGGATGCTGGGTGGAGATTAAGGGTGTGGGGAGGGGACAGTCCTCTTCAGACTAAGTGATACTTCTCACACTCTTGGAGAGGATGATATTTGTGCTGAGACCAGAAACATCAGCAGGAAGCATCAGGGACACACAGAAGCACAAATTCAGGCAAAAGGGGGCAGTGTGTGGAGAATTTCCCAAATGGGAAGACCTTGAATGTGACCAGCATCAGACTTGGTTGTATGGCTAGATGACAGTGAGGATGGTGGGGATTGGGGTGGCATTAGGTGGAAAGATTGGGGTGGCATTAGGTGGAAATGTTAGGTAGAGAACATTCTTGCAGGGTTTTACCTTTTTTACCATTCAAAGGGGTTTAGATTTTATTTGAAATTCATTTGTGTTGCTGACAGGGCAGTGCAGGATTGAGACACAGACACAATGTTAAAGAATTAAGGGAGCAGGGGGCCCACTGCATCTCATGCTAAGTAGATGATAATGCACCTTTGCTCCAGTTATTTATTTCAGAAGATCAGGGAGTATATGCTAAATGTTCTCAGGCTCAGGAGAGCCCACCAGATACCTATGTTTACATCCTGTTGCATATCAGAAGGAACAATCTAGGTTTAGGAAAATGGTAAATGTAGTCATAGTCACAAGACACATATCTTTACAGGGCGTGCCTGCATGGCATTCCATGCAGGCCTGTGGCTTGGCATTCCAAGCCACCACCCTAGATACACCTCAGGCAACACGGAAGGCTCAGTTTCCCACACATTTGGAAGCCAGTAAAGAGTTTTAAGCAGGCAAAGGACATGAACAGTTTATGTTTTCTCTAATATCACTATGACTATTATAGGTATGGGTAGGAGGTAAGTTTAGAAGCAGGGAGGTTCAGCAGAGGAGTAATGCAGTTACGTAGATGACAGCTGATGGTGGCTTTGACAATGGTAGTGACAGCAGAATTGGAGAATGTCTGGATTCCATGCATATTTTGGATATACAATTCCTGATCATTTTTATGTGGGATGTGAAGGATCAGGAAGATTCAAGGTTGATGCTCATGTTTCTGGCTTAAGTAACTGGATGGGTGGAAGGGAATTTAATGTTTTAGGAGAGCTAGGGACAGATTTGAAGAGAAAAGATAGCATTCCAGCATTGAGTTTTGCACATTTTTGTGGAATAACATTCCAAAGAAGACAGTATTTAGTGGGTGAGTCTGGAACTCAGTGAAGAGGTCAGGGCTATGGCTCTCCTTTTGGGGGCACCTCTCCATCTGATTAAGTGTCTGAGAAAATATAGGAAGTAGAATCTGATCCAATGTATGTAAACTTGCTGAAAGCACTTCCTGCTGAGTTTTGTTTCCACTTTTATGTCTCATTTACTTATCAGATTTTTAAAACCTTATTTTTCTCATTCATGTCCAAGAGTATTTTCTAGAAATAAAATCTAGAATTTATTGAGTCTGCTCCCTCAAGTTACATGTATTTAGCCCTATAAGAGCCAGTTACAGTTGAGCCAGGGGCAGCTCGCTCTTCACCTGGAGGAGCTCCAGCACTGAGCTCCTGGCCTCCTTGCGGTCCACGTAACTCTGAAGGAGCCCTGCCCCAAAGGCGTCCCCTTCCACGTTGATGATGGTACAGGAGCAGTCCACAAGCCAGTCCACAGCAAGGATCCAGGAGAGGTTGTGCACAGGCAGACTGATGGCTTTTAATCTCCTATTCCTCATGCACAGGTCCCTCCCCTGTTTCCCCATTGGCTGGGTACTATAGAGGTTACAGCCTGTCTGAGGGAGCTAACTAGCCTGTCTTTGAGATTTTAATTTGTACAGCCTATCCAAGAGAGCTAACTAGCCCATCTTTGAGATTTTGAGTTGTACAGACTATCTGAGAGAGTTCATTCAGTTTAAATTTCCTGCTGGGGACCTTGTGGATCACACCCCCTTTATCTAGTGTATGGATGAGTAGAAAATGGGGATAAAAACTAAAGGACAAATGGGGTGGGATGGGGGGATGATTTGGGTGTTCTTTTTTCACTTTTTATTCTTGTTCTGGTTCTTTCTGATGTAAGGAAAATGTTCAGAGATAGATTGTGGTGATGAACACATAACTATGTTATCATACTGTGGACAGTGGATTGTATACCATGGATGATTGTATGGTGTGTGAATGTATTTCAATAAAACTGAATTTAATAATTAAAAAAAAAAAGAGCCAGTTACATGTTACCCACTGTGGGAAACTGAGTCTTCCATGTTGCCTGAGGCATATCTAGGGTGGTGGCTTAGAACACTGAGCCGCAGGCCTGCATAGAATGCCATGCAGGCCCGCCCTGTAAAGATGTGTGTCTTGTGACTACCATTGTCTTAAACCTAGATCATACACACCTAATGTAAATACACCTGATGTAAACATAAGTATCTGGTGGGCTCTCCCCCACCTGAGGACCTTTAGCATATACACCTGATCTTCTGAAATAAATAGCTGGAGCAAGGCTGCATTGTCGTCCACTTAGCACGAGATGCAAGTGGGCCCCCTGCTCCCTTAATTCTTAGTTTTGTGTCCATGTCTCATTCCTGTGTCGCCCTGTCAGCAATAACCCACTGCTGGGTTGAGACAAAGAAACCAGAAAAAATACTGATAATTGCCCAAAGAACAGACTCACACATGGATATAATGCTGTGAACTTACTTTCTCATTATATCCCTTTTAAATTAACAGAAAAACAGTGGTAATAATAGGGAAATCCAAATATAAGCCTCCTATTTCACACCTCTTGCATATTTAGAATTATGACCCTTCAGTTAATCTACATGATAGAGCACAAGCTCATTCTGTTAGAAACAAGCATTATACAAAAAATGCTCACCCAGTTCTGGAGGAGAAAAGAATTTATTTATGATCTTGCAAGAAAGGCCACACAGCCAAAAACATGGTAGGCTGGCACACCAGAGGAAGAGAATGGTGAGCTTTTAATCTCCTATTCCTAATGCGGAAGTCCCTCCTCTGTTTCCCCATTGGCTGAGTACTACAGAGGTTACAGCCTATCCGAGAGAACTAACTAGCCCATACAGCCTATCCGAGAGAGGCAACTAGCTCATTATTGAGATTTTGAATTGATCAGCCTATCCGAGAGAGTTCATTCAGTTTAAATTTTCTGCTGGGAGTTCTCGCCTCTGATTTTACCTCATATCTCTTTACATTCCAGTAACCATGGTTACTTTTCCATATAAGAGGTTGGCAAAGACTCTCTTTCTTCCCTTTACCACAGGGCTTGTTTAAGATGGTGCTGCCTCCATTTTCCCTATTCCATGCTGTCTCTATGTGAAAGCTAAACTTATCCCTTTCTTACAATTCTAGCAGAGGAACTCCCAGGGAGTTACAAAAAAAAAGAATAAAAAGATGGTGGGAGTCACAAAAAGAACTCTGGTCTCTTCAAGACCCAGCCAGATCCAAACCCTGGCTCTATTCTTTATTGACTCTCTTTGACTTTGGGGAAATCACTTAATGTCATTTATATTTATTTTTTCCCCTGTACTGTAAGGGGGTAAGAAAGAAACCATTCTTTTGGTTTGTATGTTCTGTTTTGTTTTGTTTGTTTTTTACACACCTTTAAAAAGAGGATTTTCTTTCCTCACTTTTCACTTTATTTACATAAAGTAGGCAGTTTTGTGTCCGGACTTTTTTCTATTGACAGCTCTGATCCTTCATCCCATTTAGTGTTATTTGCCATTATGGCTCAGTAGGTAATTAACTCACATTTAAAAATTTTAGGGGCTGAAGGGAGCTACTTACTTGAGAGCACTGTCAAATAGATTTTTAAAAATTATAATAATTCAAGCTGTGTTAATCTTAGTCTTTATCACAGATTTTTAGAATTCATTTTATTGAGATATATTCACATACCATGCAGTCATACAAAACAAAGTGTACATTTGATTGTTTACAGTACCATTATATAGTTGTGCATTCATCACCAAAATCAATCCCTAACACCTTCATTACCACACACACAAAAATAACAAGAATAATAATTAAAGTACCACAGATTTTTAAAGTGTGTGAGACTTGCATGTGTGTGTTGTGTGTGCTGGGTGGAAATTATGTCAGAGAGAAAAAAATCTCTCTAAGAGACTGAGAAATCAAGCCAATATGAAAAAGAAAACAAAAGGCAGAGCCCCCAAACCACTGTCTTTCCAAGTTATATATAAAAATAACCCAAAAATATTTACATAAACATTCAAAGGAGAAATTGATTTGCAGTTATGTGTTAGGTTTAAGTTGTGGGCAATCAAGTTCTTCAAAGATCTCTTCTCAACTGTATTCTCTTCCCAGGCAATGTGGAGTATGGCTAGGGATTTAGTTGTCAATTAAATGTGAATATGCCCGATTTACATCTACTGGCTGTAAGGTCTGGGCCCTTGCCCCTCTCCCATTTCCTAGTTTTGCAAAACCAGGCTACAGATCAGACCTTACCTTATACTGCTGTCCTCTCCCCTTCCCCATTTTCATACCACTTTCTTTGTTCTTGCCCATCACTTCCCTCTTTCCTTTTACTCACAAATTTATTCCCTCCCTCACTTCTCCTGTTGAAATGCAAAATCCAGGCATTGCCAAAGTTACAATATAAAGAATGTGTAGCCAGGAGAAGACTGGGGTGGTCAGAATATGTTGGGTATGCAGTTTGCATATTGGGAAGAAGGAGTCTGATGTGAATTCCACTCTTCAGGATCACTTTTATTAGGCAAAGGGGCGGGGACACAGCAAAGACCTTTGGGCAAGGGGATTATAATGGCAGGAATGTTTGGGTGTAAATAATAGAAACTTGATCCCAACTGAGCAAAAAGGGAACATGTTATGGTTATGGTTAGGCCTGGCTTGTCTCAGGTGCTCAGATGACACTATCAGGAAACTTTCTCCACCTTTGCTTAGCTGGGCTCTGGCAACAAATCATCACAAGCAGCTTCTGATATACAGACTCTCAGCTTACAGTGGAGGGAGGGCTTCTATGTTTCCTTGCTCAAGAAAAATACAATTATGGTCTCAGTCTCCTTGGCCTGGAATAAACCATATGCCCATTTTGAAACAATCACTGTGGCTGGGAGGTGGGGCTAGCTGTATAATTTGCAGAACCCTGTGCAAAATAAAAATGTGAGGCACCTTGTAAAAAAAAGCAGGAGAAAAGTGCCATTAAAGATACTAAAATAGAAAGCTCCTTCATTTATTCTGCAGTCTCTCTCACAACTTTTTACTTGTTATATAATTTCATTCTAAATTAGTAAAAATAAAAAACAAATTATTAGCACGGATATTACCATCCATCCTTATATTGAGCAGTGCTAGTTTTAAATGTAAATATAAGAGTATTAAACTTGGATAAGGACTCACTAAAATTAGATAATTCAGTTTTCCTCTCTCATACAAGTATATGCATTTCATTCTTACCAGAATGGTGGAAATACTGCAAAAAGAAATTGTGTACTTCTCACTACATTGTGCACATTCTATAAACACTCTACCTATAGCTCAGTGATGAGTAAGGAGTGATCAAAAGGGAAAGGAGCTATGAGTTGCCCCATTTTTCCCTTTCTATGTGATCATTTTCAGCATAAGTGGTTGACTAATGCAAGGAAGTAATTAGTAAGAAAGGGTATGATAGGGTTCCTTGGTCATCTGTGTTCCTTAGAATGTCATAGTCTTCCTTCTGAGTTTGAAGCAAGTTCTGGTGCAAATGGAAATCATGCCCTCCCAGGCATCAATGTCCCAGTTATACAGTTGTAGACATGAATGCCTAGCCTGTACTTGCTTTGAGTCTCACTGACCTCTTACATCTGCCAGAATCCTGTACTCATGAGGCATCATGAACATGATATATGAAAGCTATATGTGATGGGGGCAAGGAGGAGTGTGTATTGCATATAACTCCTCTGCTCACATGCACCCTCCATTATCCTATTGCATTTACAAAAGACAAGTTTCAAAGATAAAACTATAGGAATTCTGAGATAGAAAGAGCAGAGTGCTAAACCAAGCCTGGCACCAGTCTGTAACAGTAACCTTTTTAATACAACCTTAAAACTGCAAGCAAGTAGAAAATTGTAAATCCACCCTAAAATGTCACCATAAAGCATCTTTTAATTGTAACCTTAAAATGGAAAGCAGGCAGGGGATGAAAACTTTGTCTCACAAAGAAGCAAGATGTAAATAAGGTCTGCAGCCATATGTAAATGTCAGTCTGCACAAAAACCTAAATCAGCTTTAACCTATTGTCTTAAACCTCCCAGATATAAACAAACCTTTCCTCTATCTCCCCAAACTGTGAGGCATCTTTCCCAGTGTAAATCCCAAAAAAAGTAGGATAAACTACTGAAATTCTCCTTCTACATGTTAACTAAGGTGGTTAACTCTCTTTGTCTCTAATGGTTTTAGCCAATTGAAGAGTCACTTTGAGGAGACTGATTCTGAAAATCTTCCCCCGTCCTCCCACAGGTGTAAATTAACCCTCTTTCCTCTTCAGCCTGGCGCGGTGTGACGTCATTTGGCTGCGCCGAGTGATGCTCCCAGATTCCGGAAGTGCTCCTTCCACAGTTTTGGCGCCAAACCTGGGGCACAAGGTCTGAACAAGGTGCTGCTCGGTGGGTTCCTGGACCCCCGAGGTGCGACAATTGCGAGTCTCAGCTCCTTGGCCGATGAAGAGACTTACCTCTGGGAGCTGGAGGAGAGGATTTCTTGCCTCCCACATCCAGGACCCCAAGGGCTGTGGAGGAAAACAGGTTTGGTGAGTGAGTGTGGACGACTCATGTGCTGGTACAAGCCTTGGTCTTGTTTCTCTGATTCTTGCTCCTGTCTTCTGTTTGTTTCTGGGCTGTTTGCTTCATTTTCAGTGACACATAAACTGCTGGAGCTGTAAGTGGGAGACCACACTTGGTTTGGGTGCCCAGTGGCACATAAATTTATACCAAAGCTGTTTTTGGAGGGTGAAGCCCCAGGCATGGGGGATTAGCCATTGAGACTTGGTTTGGAAGGAAGCAGCCCCTGGCATTAAGGGAGGTCACTGAATTTGGTGCCTAGATTTTGGTTATTTGGGTGCTCAGTGGCACATAAAGCCATTGAGACTTGGTCGCCTAGGCTTGGCCCTAGCCCCCAGTATGAAACAGTGCTGGCCATGATTCCCAGCCCCCAGGTGGTTGAGGCTTTTGAACTCCAGGTGGAAACATTAGTGGCTGAGATTTCTAGGCCTCTGCTTGTGGGTCCTGTGCTCCCCCTCCCTCTCCTGCTAGAGTTTGCAGTTTTTGCACTTGCCTTTCCCTCCCCAGTGGAGCCTACAACTTGGCCACTCCCTCCTCTTCCTCTCCCTCTGTCAACTTGTCAGAAAGCTGAGAACAAGCCCCTCATGCCAATGAATTCCCCTGAAATGGCCTTCCCACCTCATATCATGAGTGATGTGAACTTTAGGCAGGGTGTCCCTACCTCTGGAGGGGACAGGCAGGGACAGTGTCTTTTCCCACAAGGGCCACTGGAGATAGACACAAGATGTGAGCAATCTCCTTTCTCTACCCCAGATCTACACAACTGGAAGAACTGGAACTCCAGTTATCAAGAGGATCCCAGGAAAATGAAAAACTTGCTGAATTTAATCTTTATTATGCATAATCCAAAGTGGCTGATATACAAACTTTGTTAAATGCAATATAACCCTCAGAAGAAAGGAGAATTAGAATGAAAAGGGCTCAATTATGCTAATTCTTTAACCAATGAGAAACCAGAAAATCCAGTTCATGCCCCAGGAAATCTTGCTCTTCCACAAGTAGTCCCCTATTGGGACCCAAGAAAACCAGCTGGCAGAACAAAATTCATGCATAATTGTGAGACTAAGAAATGGAGTTCCTAGACAAAATAACTTTATTAAAATTCAGGAGGTTGTCTAACAGCTGGATGAAAATTCATCAATGTTTTTAGAATGATTATTCAAAAACCTTAAATTTACTAATATAAGCCCAGAGGACCCAATAAATCAATGCAATGTAAATCAGTCTTTTATTTGTCAGAGTGCCCCTGATGTTTGTTGGAAATTACAGAAATTTAAGGTGGACTTAAGTTACCAATCTCAGCCCTGGTGAAAATTACTTTTAAAGTGTTCTATAATCATGATGCAGCTCAAGGAAAGGATGGAAAGAAAGCCATCACCTATAAAGCTAACTGGAATGCCAATGTCTTAAAAACAGCAGCAAAAGGAGTTTGTGAAATGTAAAACCCTCAGGGCTCCAAGGAAACTGCTGGGCTCCAGCATATGCATATTGCTGGGGGAAGGGATGTTGGAAATGGGAATGTCCCAGCTTGATGCAAAGGTAAACAAGGGACCCCAGCAATCCAGTGTCCACAGCTGACAGGAGATGAGGACAGTGACTTGTAGTGATGGGGTCTGGGGGCACTTTCTACCCATCAGGAAACCATCCTTGTCACCCACAAAGAGCCTTGGGTCTTACTCCAAGTGGGTAAGAACTTAGTAAATTTTCTGGTAAACAGGAGGCTTAATTGCTCTTAAAAGGAACCAGTCTTTGTTATGGGCAGGTCTGAAGTTGCTAATGACTTCTCCCAGCATCAGCAATGCCAAATTGGAAAAAGGTCAATTGACTTACAAAGTTCTTTACAAGTCTCTCTCTCTCTTTCCCCCCAAATGAATGAAAGTTCAAGTTCTGACTGTAGGAGCAGGCCTACAGACTGCATTGAAAGATGCAGGCAAGCCACAACTGCCTAAGGAAGAAGGGCTGTGAAATATCCTCCAGGTGAGCCAGAGACATATAAAAGTCACATTAAGATTGCAGCCAAACATGATTCCAACACATTTGAACAACGTCCACTTAGATGAAGAGAAGACAGAATATTTTTGCCACAAATTAAAAGATTTTAGAATAAGGATTAACACCAGCAACTCAAAATTACAAATTTGTCCAGAATTTA
This sequence comes from Choloepus didactylus, assembly GCF_015220235.1. Lineage (NCBI taxonomy): Eukaryota > Metazoa > Chordata > Mammalia > Pilosa > Megalonychidae > Choloepus > Choloepus didactylus. The sequence goes on from NC_051331.1 coordinate 4,229,139, forward strand.
GAGTTAGAAATCCAATGTTTGAAAATATACAATCCATAATACCTAATCCGTATACTCTCCTCATCAGTATTTCTGATGCATATAGTTAGTTTAACTTTAAGGAATACCATTTTTTGCATTCTAATAAATAAAACTCACAAAAACTCTTTGCACTCATGAGAACTTGACATAGAAATAAAACAGCAGTCTAATTAGATAATGCTACCACAAAGTTTCAAAAATGCAAGTCTTCAAAAATGTTCAGTGTGTAAAGCTCCACAAGAGACTTTTTGCAGAGTAGACACTTTGGCAGGTAGTCATGCCATAGACCAAAAAGAAACTCAGGATTCTTAGGTATAACTGGCTATTGTCAACTGTCAATACCAAATTTTGGATTGATAGCCAAACCTCTATATCTGGACATAAATGGAAATGAAAAAAAGAAAAAAAAGCCTTTAAAATGGACATGAGATGTACAATTGCCTTTCAAAGTTTAAAGGCAAATTAATATCATCTCCAGCCTTGGGCTCCCTGATCCCGTGTAAAAATTTAACCTGTCTGTCCATGAAAAGCAGAGCATAACTTACAAGTTACTTGTATAAGCCTTTTGGAAAAATATAGGACCAGTGGCTTGTTTCTCAAACCTGTTTGTCACCGTAGCCTTAGAATGGCCCACTGGCCTGAGAAGAGTGGCAACCATTGTGAACTATTATGAGAAAGAAAAAGTTTAATCACACTTTTACCCAATCTTTCACCCTGGCCACTCCACCTGAATGTAGGTTTTTTTTTTTTTTTTTTTTTTTGTTTTTTTTTTTTTTTGTTTTTTTTTTTTAATCATCATTTTATTGAGATATATTCACATACCACGCAGTCATACAAAACAAATTGTACTTTCGATTGTTTACAGTACCATTACATAGTTGTACATTCATCACCTAAATCAATCCCTGACACCTTCATTAGCACACACACAAAAATAACAAGAATAATAATTAGAGTGAAAAAGAGCAATTGAAGTAAAAAAGAACACTGGGTACCTTTGTCTGTTTGTTTCCTTCCCCTACTTTTCTACTCATCCATCCATAAACTAGACAAAGTGGAGTTTGGTCCTTTTGGCTTTCCCAATCCCATTGTCACCCCTCATAAGCTACATTTTTATACAACTGTCTTCGAGATTCATGGGTTCTGGGTTGTAGTTTGATAGTTTCAGGTATCCACCACCAGCCACCCCAATTCTTTAGAACCTAAAAAGGGTTGACTAAAGTGTGCGTAAGAGTGCCCACCAGAGTGATCTCTCGGCTCGTTTTGGAATCTCTCTGCCACTGAAGCTTATTTCATTTCCTTTCACATCCTCCTTTTGGTCAAGAAGATGTTCTCCGTCCCACGATGCCGGGTCTACATTCCTCCCCGGGATTCATATTCTACATTGCCAGGGAGATTCACTCCCCTGGGTGTCTGATCCCACGTAGAGGGGAGGGCAGTGATGTCACCTTTCAAGTTGGCTTAGCCAGAGAGAGAGGGCCACATCTGAGCAACAAAGAGGCATTCAGGAGGAGACTCTTAGGCACAAATATAGGGAGGCCTAGCCTCTCCTTTGCAGCAACCGTCTTCCCAAGGGTAAAACTTATGGTAGAGGGCTCAACCCATCAAACCACCAGTCCCCTATGTCTGTGGTCATGTTAGCAACCATGGAGGTGGGGTAGGCGAATACCCCTGCATTCTCCACAGGCTCCTCAAGGGGGCACTACATCTTTTTTTTTTTCCCTTGTTTTTCTTTTTTTTTTTTTTTAAACTTTCCCTTCTTTTTTTAAATCAACTGTATGAAAAAAAAAGTTAAGAAGAAAGCAAACATACAATAAAAGAACATTTCAAAGAGACCATAACAAGGGAGTAAGAAAAAGACAACTAACCTAAGATAACTGCTTAACTTCCAACATGTTCCTACTTTACCCCAAGAAAGTTACATAATATAGCAACATTTCTGTGAACTTGTTCCTACTATATCCATCAGAAATTAACAGACCATAGTCATTTCTGTGCATCCCCAGAACGTTAAATAGCTTATCTGTTCTTCTTGGATTATTGTTCCCCCTTCCTTAATTGCTCTCTACTGCTAGTTCCCCTACATTCTACATTATAAACCATTTGTTTTACATTTTTCAAAGTTCACATTAGTGGTAGCATATAATATTTCTCTTTTTGTGCCTGGCTTATTTCGCTCAGCATTATGTCTTCAGGGTTCATCCATGTTGTCATATGTTTCACGAGATCGTTCCTTCTTACTGCCGTGTAGTATTCCATCGTGTGTATATACCACATTTTATTTATCCACTCATCTGTTGAAGGACAATTGGGTTGTTTCCATCTCTTGGCAATTGTGAATAATGCTGCTATGAACATTGGCGTGCAGATATCTGTTCGTGTCACTGCTTTCCGATCTTCCGGGTATATACCGAGAAGTGCAATCGCTGGATCGAATGGTAGCTCTATATCTAGTTTTCTAAGGAACTGCCAGACTGACTTCCAGAGTGGCTGAACCATTATACAGTCCCACCAACAATGAATAAGAGTTCCAATTTCTCCACATCCCCTCCAGCATTTGTAGTTTCCTGTTTGTTTAATGGCAGCCATTCTAACTGGTGTTAGATGGTATCTCATTGTGGTCTTAATTTGCATCTCTCTAATAGCTAGTGAAGCTGAACATTTTTTCATGTGTTTCTTGGCCATTTGTATTTCCTCTTCAGAGAACTGTCTTTTCATATCTTTTGCCCATTTTATAATTGGGCTGTCTGTACTATTGTCATTGAGTTGTAGGATTTCTTTGTATATGCAAGATATCAGTCTTTTGTCAGATACATGGTTTCCAAAAATTTTTTCCCATTGAGTTGGCTGCCTCTTTACCTTTTTGAGAAATTCCTTTGAGGTGCAGAAACTTCTAAGCTTGAGGAGTTCCCATTTATCTATTTTCTCTTTTGTTGCTTGTGCTTTGGGTGTAAAGTCTAGGAAGTGGCTGCCTAATACAAGGTCTTGAAGATGTTTTCCTACATTATCTTCTAGGAGTTTTATGGTACTTTCTTTTATATTGAGATCTTTGGTCCATTTTGAGTTAATTTTTGTGTAGGGGGTGAGGTAGGTGTCCTCTTTCATTCTTTTGGATATGGATATCCAACTCTCCCAGCCCCATTTGTTGAAAAGACCATTATGGCTCAGTTCAGTGACTTTGGGGGCCTTATCAAAGATCAGTCGGCCATAGATCTGAGGGTCTATCTCTGAATTCTCAATTCGATTCCATTGATCTATATGTCTGTCTTTGTGCCAGTACCATGCTGTTTTGGCAACTGTGGCTTTATAATAAGCTTCAAAGTCAGGGAGTGTAAGTCCTCCCACTTCGTTTTTCTTTTTTAGGGTGTCTTTAGCAATTTGAGGCATCTTCCCTTTCCAAATAAATTTGATAACTAGCTTTTCCAAGTCTGCAAAGTAGGTTGTTGGAATTTTGATTGGGATTGCATTGAATCTGTAGATGAGTTTGGGTAGAATTGACATCTTAATGACATTTAGCCTTCCTATCCATGAACATGGAATATTTTTCCATCTTTTAAGGTCCCCTTCTATTTCTTTTAGTAGAGTTATGTAGTTTTCTTTGTATAGGTCTTTTACATCTTTGGTTAAGTTTATTCCTAGGTACTTGATTTTTTTAGTTGCTATTGAAAATGGTATCTTTTTCTTGAGTGTCTCTTCAGTTTGTTCTTTTCTAGCATATAGAAACATTACTGACTTATGTGCATTAATCTTGTATCCCGCTACTTTGCTAAATTTGTTTATTAGCTCTAGTAGCTGTATCGTTGATTTCTCAGGGTTTTCTAGATATAAGATCATATCATCTGCAAACAATGACAGTTTTACTTCTTCTTTTCCAATTTGGATGCCTTTTATTTCTTTGTCTTGCCGGATTGCCCTGGCTAGCACTTCCAGCACAATGTTGAATAACAGTGGTGACAGCGGGCATCCTTGTCTTGTTCCTGATCTTAGAGGGAAGGCTTTCAGTCTCTCACCATTGAGTACTATGCTGGCTGTGGGTTTTTCATATATGCTCTTTATCATGTTGAGGAAGTTTCCTTCAATTCCTACCTTTTGAAGTGTTTTTATCAAAAACGGATGTTGGATTTTGTCAAATGCTTTTTCAGCATCTATTGAGATGATCAATTGATTTTTCCCTTTCGAGTTTTTAATGTCTTGTAATACATTGATTGTTTTTCTTATGTTGAACCATCCTTGCATGCCTGGAATGAACCCCACTTGGTCATGGTGTATGATTTTTTTAATGTGTCTTTGGATTCGATTTGCAAGTATTTTGTTGAGGATTTTTGCATCTATATTCATTAGGGAGATTGGCCGGTAGTTTTCCTTTTTTGTAACATCTTTGCCTGGTTTTGGTATTAGATTGATGTTAGCTTCATAAAATGAGTTAGGTAGTGTTCCATTTTCTTCAATGTTTTGAAAGAGTTTGAGTAAGATTGGTGTCAGTTCTTTCTGGAAAGTTTGGTAGAATTCCCCTGTGAAGCCATCTGGCCCTGGGCATTTATTTGTGGGAAGATTTTTGATGACTGATTGGATCTCTTTGCTTGTGATGGGTTGGTTGAGGTCTTCTATTTCTTCTCTGGTCAGTCTAGGTTGTTCATATGTTTCCAGGAAATTGTCCATTTCTTCTACATTATCCAGTTTGTTGCCATACAGTTGTTCATAATATCCTCTTATAGTTTTTTTAATTTCTTCAGGGTCTGCAGTTATGTCACCTGTTTCATTCATTATTTTGTTTATATGGGTCTTCTGTCTTTTTGATTTTGTCAGTCTAGCTAGGGGCTTGTCAATCTTGTTGATCTTCTCAAAGAACCAACTTTTGGTGATATTTATCCTCTCTATTGTTTTTTTGTTCTCTATGTCATTTATTTCTGCCTTAATCCTTGTTATTTCTTTTCTTCTACTTGGTTTACGATTGGTTTGCTGTTCATTTTCTAGCTTCTTCAGTTGATCCATTAGTTCTTTGATTTTGGCTCTTTCTTCCTTTTTAATATATGCATTTAGTGCTATAAATTTCCCCCTTAGCACTGCTTTTGCTGCATCCCATAGGTTTTGGTATGTTGTGTTCTCATTTTCATTCATCTCTATATATTTAGCAATTTCTCTTGCTATTTCTTCTTTAACCCACTGATTGTTTAGGAGTGTGTTGTTTAACCTCCAGGTATTTGTGAATTTTCTAAGTCTCTGATGGTTATTGACTTCTAATTGTATTCCATTGTGGTCAGAGAATGTGCTTTGAATAATTTCAATCTTTTTAAATTTATTGAGGCTTGTTTTATGTCCCAGCATATGATCTATTCTGGAGAAAGTTCCATGAGCACTAGAAAAGTATGTGTATCCTGGTGATTTGGGATGTAATGTCCTGTAGATGTCTGTTAAATCTAATTCATTTATCAGATTGTTTAGGTTTTCAGTTTCCTTATTGGTCTTCTGTCTGGTTGATCTATCTATAGGAGAGAGTGATGTGTTGAAGTCTCCCACAATTATTGTGGAAACATCAATTGCTTCCTTTAGTTTTGCCAGTGTTTCTCTCATGTATTTTGTGGCACCTTGATTGGGTGCATAGACATTTACGATTGTTATTTCTTCTTGCTGAATTGCCCCTTTTATTAGTATGTAGTGGCCTTCTTTGTCTCTCAAAACATCCCTGCATTTGAAGTCTATTTTATCTGAGATTAATATTGCTACACCTGCTTTCTTTTGGCTGTAGCTTGCATGAAATATTTTTTTCCATCCTTTCACTTTCAGTTTCTTTGTGACCCTGTGTCTAAGATGAGTCTCTTGTATGCAACATATTGATGGTTCATTTTTTTTGATCCATTCTGCGAATGTATATCTTTTAATTGGGGAGTTTAATCGATTTACATTCAACGTTAAAACCGTGAAGGCATTTCTTGAATCGGCCATCTTATCCTTTGGTTTATGGTTGCCATATTTTTCCCTCTCTCTGTTAATATCCTTTATTGTACCCATACCGAATCTCTTTAGTACTGAACCTTTCTCCAAGTCTCTCTGTCCTGTCTTTGTTTCTCTGTCTGTAGGGCTCCCTTTAGTATCTCCAGTAGGGCAGGTCTCTTGTTAGCAAATTCTCTCAGCATTTGTTTGTCTGTGAAAAATTTAAGCTCTCCCTCAAATTTGAAGGAGAGCTTTGCTGGATAAAGTATTCTTGGCTGGAAATTTTTCTCACTCAGAATTTTAAATATATCGTGCCTTCTGGCCTCCATGGTGGCTGCTGAGTAGTCACTACTTAGTCTTATGCTGTTTCCTTTGTATGTGGTGAATTGCTTTTCTCTTGCTGCTTTCAGAACTTGCTCCTTCTCTTCTGTGTTTGACAGTGTGATCAGTATATGTCTCGGAGTGGGTTTATTTGGATTTATTCTATTTGGAGTTCGCTGAGCATTTATGATTTGTGTATTTATGTTGTTTAGAAGATTTGGGAAGTTTTCCCCAACAATTTCTTTGAATACTCTTCCTAGACCTTTACCCTTTTCTTCCCCTTCTGGGACACCAATGAGTCTTATATTTGGACGTTTCATATTATCTATCATATCCCTGAGGTCCATTTCGATTTTTTCAATTTTTTTCCCCATTCTTTCTTTTATGCTTTCATTTTCCATTCTGTCATCTTCCAGGTCACTGATTCGTTGTTCAACTTCCTCTAGTCTTGTACTATGAGTGTCCAGAATCTTTTTAATTTGGTCAACAGTTTCTTTAATTTCCATAAGATCATCCATTTTTTTATTTAGTCTTGCAATGTCTTCTTTATGCTCTTCTAGAGTCTTCTTGATTTCCTTCATATCCCGTACTATGGTCTCATTGTTCATCTTTAGTTCTTTGAGTAGCTGCTCTATGTGCTGTGTCTCTTCTGGTCTTTTGATTTGGGTGCTTGGGCTTGGGTTATCCATATCGTCTGGTTTTTTCATATTCTTTATAATTTTCTGTTGTTTTTGGCCTCGTGGCATTTGCTGAACTTGATAGGGTTCTTTTAGGGTTTGTAGACCTATTGAAGTCCTTATCTCTAATTTATCAGATCTACAGCTTCGTGGAGTACACTTTCTCTAACTAACCAGCAGGTGGCGTCCACGAGCCACCTGTTCTCCAGAAGCCAGGTCTCCCCTGCTTAGCCTTTTTGGTGAGTGGGGGAGTGAGTCTTGTGGGGCCCAATTGGTGTACCAAGCTTGCGTGTGTAGTTGGTGTTGCCTGCCCTGTATGTGGGGCGTGTTTCTGGGCAGTCGGGGAGGGGGTTGGCCCTAACAATCAAATCTCCCTGATGATCCTAGAGTTTTAACGCTGCTGCAATAGTCTAATCCTTCAGTTCAGTCCTGCCACAGTTTGTCTCTGCCACTGACCCACAAGTCTTTGGTATTGGCGTATGGCTCCTGAGACTTGCAAGTGGGCCCCTCTTCCAGGCCATGCACCCCGGGTCCTCTGTTGAGGGATGACTGTGCTATGTCACAGGTGAGTGCCGTCCCCCCAGGGCAGTTCTGGGCTGCTGGGCTGTGTAGGGAGGCTCCCAGTCTGCTCAAATGATGGCTGAATGGGGCTTTGTTAATTCACACTGCTCCACCTTCCCAGCTCTGGGACAATCAGCTGAGGTTGCAGGGAAGGCTAATGTCCATGCCCAGTATTGTGGTGTGTGCCTGTTATTTGAAGCACTTCCGTCACACTGGGTTGTCTGGGGCAGCTCTGGGCTATGGGGCTGGCGATGGGCAGGAGTGTTTCCTGTCCACCAGGATGGTGGCTGTGAGCGGACACCCCCCTTTTCTTGGGAAGTTGTGGTGTTTAGTGAATTTTCCCAGCCACTGGATTATTGCCTTTTGTCTCAGAGCTCTCTTAGTTCTGCTCTTGACTTGACGTGCCCAAATTGCAATTCTTTGAATCTTTCTGTATTGGGCTTCTTAGAGTAATTGTTTTAGAAAAAGTAAAAAGGATTAAAAAAAAAAAAAAAGGGCCCTCCTCAGAGATCTAATGGGTTATTGAAATGCTAATAGACACAGCAACCAGGGCCATTAAGGAAAGGTCCACAGGGCAGAGAGATCAGCTTTTCTTCGGGATTTGCATATGCGCCTCAAGGCCTGAGCTCCGCCCTTCCCCTTTCTGTGTTCACCAGAACTCCAAAAATCCTCTGCTTTTATTTTGGAGTTTTTCGTGTTATTTTTATTTTTTTTTTTTCTATGCCTGTCTCCTCTCTGCTGGGCTGGCAGCTCTCAGATTCTCCGGTGTCTGGTCTCAGTCTATCTATGGTTGGAATCTGGATCAGTAGAATGAGTTTCCGATAAGAGCAGCCACTGCAGTTCTCCCTTCTCCTTCCCGGAGCTGACAGCCCCTCCTCCCACGGGACCAAGCCTGGCAGGGAGGGGCGCGGGTCCCCTGGCCGCAAAAACTTACAGATTTCGCTGATCTCAGCAGTTCAACATTTTCATGAGTGTTGTATGAAGTATGCCCAAAGACAGATTGCTCTGTGGTGTCTAGTCCACGCAGTTCCTGGCTTTTTACCCACTTTCCTGGAGGAGTAACTAAAACCTACAGCTCACCAGTCTGCCATCTTGCCCCGCCTCTCGTGAATGTAGGTTTTTGTTCCTAAAAGTCCAAGAAAAAGCTTTTGCTAGATTCACAGATCCCCAGATTCCAAAATGCCATTCAGCAATCCCCCAAAATACTGTGACCAATGTTCTCCTAACTCACATAAATCATCTTTTTTCCCAGTTGAACATTCTGCTGCAATATTTTCTCAAAAACCTTACCTTGAAAGAGGTCAAAAATAGATTGGGGTAATGAAGTCATAACTATTTGATGGTATTGTGAACAGTTGATTGTATACCATGGATGATTGTGTGGTATGTGAATATATTTCTAAAATTGAATTTAATTAAAAAAATCACAGAAAAGAAAAAAAAAAACCTTACCTTGGTCTTACCTTGGTGGGCCATTCTCCTTTGCCACTGTAGCTGTTGGGCTTCCAGTATGTGTTTTGTAGCAACAAAATTTATCTTTATAGCTCAATCATTGCTGTTATAAATGCAATAACAGAGAATATATCTATTGAGTAAGGCATTGCTGGGCCCAAGAGAGTTATATGTGATATAAAAAACAAATTAGATTTCAATCTGTAAAACAAAACTTCTTTGCAGAAGGAACATGCCAAGGAACTATAGAATACAAACTTAGGTGTTTCCACAATCCAAAAGCTAATGCTATTAATATTATTCCAATTCATATCATTATTCTAACTGGTAAAGTAGAAGTGTTCATTCTGTTTAGGTTGGTTGTAGAAAATAACAGTGTATCTATGCTTTCTTTGGTATAGTATGTAACTGTTTTGTGCCCCTATTTTAAAGACACACATGACTTTCTTAAAAGATATCATAATTAACAGTATATATTGTGCTAGTATAATAACATTCTGTTTAAGCAAGCTGGGAAATTATTGAGGACCAGAAATTTAGAAATGTAAGTTCAGAAAAGTTAAGAAATTTAATTGTAATTTGTGTTTAATTTACCTGCTTGTGAAAACAGCAGTATTATCAATTATCTACTCCAAGATATTATTCAAGATTAAATGTTATATTGTTAAATAAAATTATTTGAAATTACTAAAATATATTGTGTAAATATAAACAACATTGTAAGCTATTTGAATGGATAAATGAATGTGTAATCTTTTGTATCCTTTCTGCCTTGTTTCATTATTAGCTCAAGGAAAATATGCATTGTACAGGATAACTCTGGGACAGTCTTCATTTCCCTTGTGTTTAGTCAGTCAGTCAATCAATCAAAGCCTTCCAGTTTTGCAGCAAATACTTAAGGATCAACTTTGGAATTCTACAGAATCCCTGAAAATTCATGTTAGAAATGCAGATACTCAGGACTTACATGTAGAGAATCTGTCTTAGGATATAAAAGAATGGTGTATAGACATCCCAATTGTTTCAGGGTTTTCTTTTTGTACATTCAGACAGATTATTTGAAGTTTAGCATCCATGTAGTTTTTATGCTATTTTGAAAATCAAAACTTCATTTTGTGTTGCATATAAAAAGGATGAGATAGAAAATATCTATTATATCTTATATAATATCTTTATTATATGGAATAATAAAGATATAATAAAGATATCTTTATTTTTTTAAATTAAAGAAGTTGTGAGTTTACAGAAAAATCATGCATCAAGATAAGGTCCCTATATATTACTTTATTATTATCTTGCATTAGTTTGGATCATTTGTTACAATTGATAAAAGAACATTTTAATAATTGTTCTATTATCTACAGTTGATGGTTTTACCTTAGGGTTCACTGTTTGTGTTACACAGTCCCATGTTTTGGTGTTTTTATGTTTATCCTAGTAACATATATACAACCTAGAATTTCCCTCTTTTAATCACATTGAAATATATAATTCAGTGCTGTTAATTATGTTCACAATGTTGTGCTACTTGTATCATCATTTATTATCAAAACTTTTCCATCATATCAAATAGAAGCTCTGTATAATATAACTATTAATTCCCTCTTCCTTACCCCCATTCCATCCCCTCGTATTCTAGATTCTGACTCAGGGCTTGTGTATTATAATTCTTCATATCAGAAAGTTCCTACAATATTTGTCTTGTTCTGTCTGGTTTATTTCACTTAACATGATGTTTTCAAGGTTCATCAATATTGTCATATGTATCAGAAGTCCATTTCTTTTTAAGGCTGGATAATATTCATTGTGTGTATATACCACATTGTCTATCCATTCATAAGTTGATGAATGCTTGGGGTACTTCCATCTTTGGAAAATTGCAAATATGCTACTTATGGCCATTGATGTGCAAATATCTACTCAAGTCCCTCTTTCCAGTTCTTTGGGTTATGTACCTAGTAGTGGGTATACTGAGCTTTCTGAGGATTCACTGAACTGACTTCTCCAGAGGCTGTACCATTTTACATTCCTTCCAGCAATGAATGCCTTTTCTTATTTCTCCATATCCTCTCCAACACTTGTAATTTTCTATTTATTTTAACAGTAGCAATTCAAAGAGGGTAAACTTGTATGTCATTGTGGATTGGTTTGGATTTTTCTAATAGCTAGTGATATCGAGCATCTTTTATTGTACTTTTTAAGCCTGTATCCTATTTGAAGAAATATCTTTTCAAGATTTTGCCCATTTTTAAATTGAGTTGCTTTTTATGGTTGAGTTGTAAGATTCTTTATATATTCTGGATACTAAACCCTCATCACATATGTAGTTTCCAAATATATTTTCCCCCTGAATAGGTTGTCTTTTTATTTTTGTCATAAAGTCCTTTGTTTGATGCACAAAATTTTTCAATTTTGATGAGGTCCCATTTATCTATTTTTTCTTTTGTTTCTTGTGTTTGAATGTAAAATTTAATAACCACTGCCTAAGACAAGGTCCTAAAGAAGCTTCCCTATATTTTCTTCTAGGAGTTTTATTGTCCTGGTTCTTATATTTAGGTCTTTGATTCACTTCTTTTCACCTTTAACACATTTTTTACTAAAGGAGTACTTAAGGCAAAAGAAACAAGTTTACAATGTAAAAATTAATTGATACGCTACCAAGTTTGGGAGCCCCCATTCCTCCAGATGCAGCTGGATGTGAGATCAGAGAGCTCCCACTTGTTTGAGTTTCAAAAAATTTATAGCATCTTGATTTGCAGTACCTTTAATTAAGTCATAATTTATTTATTTAGTATTTCTAATGTAATTTTATTGAAATATAGTCACATACCATACCATCATCCAAGGTGTACAACAATTGCTAACAGTTTCATCATCAAGTTGTGCATTCAACCCCACAATTTTTTAACGTGTTCATTATTCCAAAAAGTAAAAATGAAGCATAAAAATAAAATAAAAGAGAACACTCAAAGTATCCCATTCCCCTCCTCCATCTTCATTTACTTTTTGAAATTTTTAATTGAAATATATTCATATATCATACAATCATGCCAAGTATAAAACAATTGTTCACAGTGTCATCACAGTTGTGCCATCACCACAATCAATTTTTGAAAATAATCATTACTCCAAAAAACAAAAATAAGAATAAAAATAAATGTAAAAAGAATATCCAAAATGTCCCATACCTCATTATCCATATTATTCATTGACTTTTTAATCTCCATTTTACTACTCATTTGTCCATATACTGGGTAAAGGGAGTGTGAGCCATAAGGTTTTCACAATCACATGGTCACACCATATAAGCTATATAATTTTATGATCACCTTCAAGAATCAAGGATACTGGATTGCAGTTCAACAGTTTCAGATATTTCCTTCCAACTATTCTAATAAACTAAAAACTAAAAAGGGATATCTATATAATGTGTACAAGTTACCTCCAGAATGACCTGTCAACTCCACTTGAAATATCTCAGCCCCTGAAATTTTATTTTGTTTCAATTCTCTTTCTCCTTTTGGTACAGAAGACTTTCTCAATCACACAATGCAGTGTCCAGGTTCATTCCCAAGAGTAACATTCCATATTGCCAGGGAGATTTATACCCCTGCAAGTCATGACCCACCTAGGGAAGAGGGAAGTGAGTTTCCCTGCCAAGTTGGCTTAGAGAGAGAGGCCACATCTGATCAACAAAAGAGGCCCTCTGGTGATGACTCTTAGGCACAAATATGAGTAGGCTTAGCCTCTCCTTTGCAGTAACAAGCTTTATAAGTGCTAGCCCCAAGATCAAGGGCTCGCCTACTATGCTGGTGGTCAACAATGCTTGTGAGAATATCAGGAATTCCCCAGCTGGGGAAGTTTAATTTTGCTACATTTTCCCACAGTCCCTCAAGGGGGCATTACAAATACTTTTTATTCTCTGCATAAATTACTCTGGGTTGTATTGGAGCTTCAAGCTAACCTGTACAAACAACAATGTCTTCCTTTCTAGCCAAGGTTCCATGTGATTATGGCATTTGAGTAAACTGAACATATAAGTTAAATTATATACTGTGCTACAGAAAATATAGATTTTTCACCATATAACCCTCTCTTCCTTTGGTCCCGCACAGAAGCCAAAGTTTTAAAACCCAGCTAATATCATCCTCTCCCCTTTAGTCTGATTTACCCCAGTCTCAACCAAGTCCATTTCTCTCATATGAACAAATGAGGTCTGATCTCATTGTCAACCTCTTTAACAGTTGATTCATGGGGTAATTCCAACACTCACAGCTGCAGAACCCTGGTTCTGGGTCCTAGGTGCCACAGACACCCAAAGATCCAGGGACTGACTACATGGCACACAAACAGTTCAGAATTGCAAAGTTTAGAAATAAATGTTACAACTCATAAATAAATGTGACTGCTATAAGAGCTCACAATCTAAGAAACTTTATGTAAGCCTGCCCCTTGTTGTATTACCATATACTAAATGCTTAGAGATGATATTTACATTGATCCTCTCAGTTTAATTTGGCTTAGATTGATGCTGTAGTCAGGATGACTAAAATCTCTACCTGATTGATTAGTGTTTTTCTTCAGTGTGTGAGTTTTCTAACATTTTTAAAGGTTTACTCAAGGGTTGAAATCTCACCCATATAAAAAACCTTTTTAGGATTAGTTATCTCATGTTATTTAAGTTAAAAATGTTGACTGAAACATTTCACATGAATGGCATTCATAGTTTTTCTCTCCAGTTTGGTTTCTGTTCATGCTAAGTTTACAGGAATAAATGAAGGTTTCCCCACATAGATGATATTCTTCTGGTATCTCTGCAGATTGAATTTTCCCATGTTTTCTAAAGGTAGATGAAAATGAAGGCTTTTCCATAAAGGTGGCATTCATAGTATCACTATCCACTGTGAATTTTCTCATGTCATTTCAGGGCAGAACATTTGTTAAAGGCTTTCCCACACAGGTGGCATTCATGTTTTCTCTCTAGTGTGAATATTATTGTGTTGTCACAGGGTAGAAAACTGAGTGAAGGCTTTTCCACATACAAGGCATTCATATGGCTTCTCTCCAGTGTGAGATTTTTTATGTTCTCTCTGGCTAGAATAATGAGTGTAGGCTTTCTCACATAGATGACATTCATGTGGTTTCTCTACACTGTGAGTTCTCTTATGTAGTCTAAGGAAAGAATAAAGATGGAAGGCTTTCCCACATAGATGGCATTCATATGGTTTCTCTCCAGGGTGAATTTTCTCATGTTCTCTCACATTAGAAGCCTTAGAAAAGGTTTTCCCACATAGATGACATTCATTGGGCTTCTCTCCAGTGTGAATCATCTCATGTTTCCTAAACATAGAACAATTGATGAAGACTTTCTCACATAGATGGCATTGATATCATTTCTTTCCAATGTGAGTTCTCTCATGCTGTCTCTTGGCAGAATATAGCATGAAAGCTTTCCCACATAGATGGCATTCATATGGTTTCTCTGTAGTGTGAGTTTCATTGCAAGGTGTAAGGGTAGAGCTTTCAATAAAGGATTTACCAATGAGATGACCTTCATATGACATATTTTTAGTTCATATTTGCTTTTATTTATTAAGAGATGACTGGTCACTGAGGTCTTTTCCAACAAGATTGCTGAGGTGGGATTTCTTTCCATTGTGAGTTAACACCTGTTGAGTCACTCTGGATCTGTAAGTAAAATCTTCTGGCAATTCACTACATATGCCATTCTTTTTAATATGACAATTCTGCCTCTGGGAAGAAGAGGAGAAACCATAATAGGTTTGCCAATGACGTTATGGGATACATATCTTTCCTGTAGTTCTGTTGTGTGGATAGCATTTCTTGTTTTCTAAGACAACTTTCCTTGCCTGAATTCTGGGATTGGAAAAATCCAATTCCTTCTCTCCACAGTTCCTCTTGTTGCTCCAAGTGGGAAGGTACATATGATTTGAAGATCAAATGCCGGGATCTTCAAGCTTCACTCCCTTCCTCTCCATTGCACAGCTTTGCCCGCAGGCCCAGGGTCATGGTGAGGTAGGCCGCGGGTTAGGATGTTGGCACTTCTGTTCAACTCAGGGTGCTGGGGACACAGCTTCCACCTGCAGGATCCTGACCTCGGAATACTCAGGGGTTTGCAGGGTGGGGACGCAGAGAGGGCACCGTGTCCAGCAGCTCTGGTGGGAAGCGGCTGACCCCTTCCAGACCGAAACCCATCTCCCCATAATTTATTTTTACATTAAATGGTACATCGTGAACATGAGTGACTCATAAAGCAAACTGTCTTGATCCAAGAGTGGTTAAAGATCAATGGAGGATATCCACATTATCAGACTTAGACTTGAATGCCTGTAAAACTCTACTAATAATAGTTTTGCAAATTAAGCTATGACTTCTGTGAGAGCAATATAACATACTTTTACTTCTATAAAGTCTAAAAATTGGAAAGGGGATAAATATATCTTGTCTCTAACTTGTTAATATATTTTTCTCATTTTATTCTATGATTAGTTTAGCCATTACATCATATTGATAAAACATATTTTGAATAGGACTGTATTCAATATTGCTACATTATATGTGATTTATCTATGATTAAAGTTAACACCTGCAGCCCATCCTGTGTTTAGACAGGACCAGGTGATTTACATGTTATCTATATCTAAGGTGGAGATTTTCTGCATTCTTGAAAATAATTACACCTTTTCTAGCTGTTTAGCTTCTCCTTCAGTATAATCTTTTAATATAGGATTTGAAGGATATGAATCATCTGTCTCAGTTATTTTTTTAAGTAACTCTTTTTTTAAAATTAACTGTATCAGAAAAAAATATAAAAAAACATACAGTAAAAAGACATTTCAAACAAACCATAACATAATAAGGGAGTAAGAAATGACAACTAACCTAAAATAACTACTTTACTTCCAACACATTCCTACTCTACCCCTAGAATATAACCTAATTTAGCAACATTTCTGTGAACTTGTTCCTACCATACTCATCAGAAATTAACAAACAATAGTCATTCCTGGCCATTCCCAGAATGTTAAATTTACACACAATGGCTTATTTTTTCTTACTGAGTTATCATTCCCCTTCCATTAATTGCTCTCTATCACTACTTCCCCTACATTCTACATTATAAACCATTTATTTTACATTTCTCAATGTTCACATTAGTGGTAGCATATAGTATTTCTCTCATTGTGCCTGGCTTATTTTGCTCAGCATTATGTCTTCAAGATTCATCCATGTTGTCATAGGTTTCACAACATTGTTCCTTCTTACTGCCACATAGTATTCCATTGTGTGTATATATACCACATTTTATTTATCCGCTCATCTGTTGAAGGACATTTGGGTTGTTTCCATCTCTTGGCAATTGTGAATAATGCTGCTATGAACATTGGCGTGCAGATATCTGTTCATTTCACTGCTTTCAGATCTTCCGGGGAAGAAGTGCAATCACTGGGTCGAAGGGTAACTCTATATCTAGTGTTCTAAGGAACTGCCAGACTGACTTTCAGAGTGGCTGAACCATTATACAGTCCCACCAATAATGAATAAGAGTTCCAATTTCTCCACATCCTCTGCAGAATTTGTAGTTTCCTGTTTTTTAATGGCAGCCATTCTAATCAGTGTGAGATGGTATCTCATTGTGGTCTTAATTTGCATCTCTCTAATAGCTAGTGAAGCTGAACATTTTTCATGTGTTTCTTGGCCATTTGTATTTCCTCTTCAGGGAACTTTTTCATATCTTTTGCCCATTTTATAATTGGGCTGTCTGTACTATTGCCATTGAGTTGTAGGATTTCTTTATATATACAAGATATCAGTCTTTTGTTAGATACATGGTTTCCAAAAATTTTTCCCATTGAGTTGGCTGCCTCTTCACCTTTTTGACAAATTCCTTTGAGGTACAGAAACTTCTAAGCTTGAGGAGTTTCCATTTATCTACTTTTTCTTTTGTTGCTTGTGCTTTGGGTGTAAGGTCTAGGAAGTGACCACCTAATACAAGGTCTTGAAGATGTTTCCCGACATTATCTTCTAGGAGTTTTCTGGTGCTTTCTTTTATATTGAGATCTTTGATCCACTTTGAGTTGATTTTTGTGTAGGGTGTGAAGTAGGGGTCCTCTTTCATTCTTTTGGATATGGATATCCAACTCTCCCAGCCCCATTTGTTGACAAGACTGTTATGTTCCAGTTCAGTGGCTTTGGGGGTCTTATCAAAGATCAGTCAGCTGTAGATCTGGGGGTCTATCTCCAAATTCTCAATTTGATTCCATTGATCAATATGTCTATCTTTGTGCCAGTACCATGCTGTTTTCACTACTGTGGCTTTACAATAAACTACATATTCAGGGAGTGTAAGTCCTCCCACTTCATTTTTCTTTTTCAGAGTGTCTTTAGCTATTTGAGGCATCTTCCCTTTCCAAATAAATTTGATAACTAGCTTTTCCAAGTCTGCAAAGTAGGATGTCAGACTTGTGGTTGAGATTGCATTGAATCTGTAGATGAGTTTGGGTAGAATTGACATCTTAATGACATTTAGCCTTCCTATCCATGAACATGGAATATTTTTCCATCCTTTAAGTTTCCCTTTTATTTCTTTAAGTAGAGTTATGTAGTTTTCTTTGTGTAGGTCTTTTACATCTTTGGTTAAGTTTATTCCTAGGTACTTGATTTTTTTAGTTGCTATTGAAAATGGTATCTTTTTCTTGAGTGTCTCTTCAATATGTTCTTTTCTAGCATATAGAAACATTACTGATTTATGTGCATTAATCTTGTATCCTGCTACTTTGCTAAATTTATTAGCTCTAGTAGCTATATCATTGATTTCTCAGGGTTTTCCAGATATAAGGTCATATCATCTGCAAATAATGACAGTTTTACTTCTTCCTTTCCAATTAGGATGCCTTTTATTTCTTTGTCTTGATGGTTTGCCCTAGCTAGCACTTCTAGCACAATGTGGAATCGCAGTGGTGATAGCGGGCATAATTGTCTGGTTTCTGATCTCAGAGGGAAGGCTTTCAGTGTCTCCCATTGAGTACTATGCTGGCTGTGGGTTTTTCATATATGCTCTTTATCATATTGAGGAAGTTTCCTTCAATTCTTACCTTCTGAAGTGTTTTTATCAAAAAGGGATGTTGGATTTTGTCAAATGCTTTTTCAGCATCTATCAAGATGATCATTTGATTTTTCTCTTTTGATTTATTAATGCACTGTAATACATTGATTTTCTTATGTTGAACCATTCTTGCATGCCTGGAATGAACCCCACTTGGTCATGGTGTATCATTTTTTAATGTGTCTTTGGATTCAATTTGCAAGTATTTTGTTGATAAGTTTTGCATCTATATTCTTTAGGGAGATTGGCCTGTATTTTTGCTTTTTTGTAGCATCTTTGCCTGGTTTTGGTATTAGATTGATGTTAGCTTCATAAAATATGTTAGGTACTGTTCCATTTTCTTCACTGTTTTGAAAGAGGTTAAGTAAGATTGGTGTCAGTTCTTTTTGGAAAGTTTGGTAGAATTCCACTGTGAAGCCATCTGGCCCTGGGCATTTATTTGTGGGAAGCTTTTTGATGAATGATCGGATCCTCTTGCTTGTGATTGGTTGGTTGAGGTCTTCTATTTCTTCTCTGGTCAGTCTAGGTTGTTCATATGTTTCCAGGAAACTGTCCATTTCCTCTACATTATCCTGTTTGTTGGCATACAGTTGTTCATAGTATCCTCTTATAATTTTATTAATTTCTTCAGGATCAGCAATAATGTCACCTTTCTCATTCATTATTTTGTTTATATGGGTCTTCTCTGTTTTTGATTTTGTCAGTCTAGCTAGGGGCTTGTCAATCTTGTTGATCTTCTCAAAGAACCAACTTTTGGTGTTATTTATTCTGTATATTTTTGTTCTCTGTCATTTGTTTCTGCTTTAATTCTTGTTATTTCTTTTCTTCTACTTGGTTTAGGATTGGTTTGCTGTTCATTTTCTAGATTCTTCAGTTCCTCCATTAGTTCTTTGATTTTAGCTCTTTCTTCCTTTTTGATGTATGCATTTAGTGCTATAAATTTCCCCCTCAGTACCACTTTTGCTACATCCCATAGGTTTTGGTATGTTGTGTTCTCATTTTCATTCATCTCTATATATTTAGCAATTTCTCTTGCTATTTCTTCTTTAACCCACTGACTGTTTAGGAGCATGCTGTTTAACCTCCATGTATTTGTGAATTTTCTAAGTCTCTGAAGGTTATTGTCTTCTAATTGTATTCCATTATGCTCAGAGAATGTGCTTTGAATAATTTCAAATTTTTTTCAATTTATTGAGGGTTGTTTTATCTCCCAGCATATGATCTATTCTGGAGAAAGTTCTGTGTGCACTAGAGAAGAATGTGTATCCTGGTGATTTGGGATGTAGTGTTCTATGTATGTGTGTTAAATCCAATTCATTTATCAGATTGCTTAGGTTTTCAATTTCCTTACTGGTGTTCTGTCTGTTTGATCTATCTATAGGAGAGAGTGATGTGTTGAAGTCTCCCACAGTTATTGTGGAAACATCAATTGCTTCCTTCAATTTTACCAGTGTTTGTCTCATGTATTTTGTGGCACCTTGATTGGGTACATAAACATTTATGATTGTTATTTCTTGTTGAATTGCCCCTTTTATTAATATGTAGCAGCCTTCTTTGTCTCTTATAACATCCTTGCATTTAAAGTCTATTTTATCTGAGATTAATATTGCTGCTCCAGCTTTCTTGTGGCTGAAGCTTGCATGAAATATTTTTTTCCATCTTTTCACTTTCAATTTCTTTGTGTGCCTGTGTCTAAGATGAGTCTCTTGTATGCAACCTATTGATGGTTCATTTTTTTATCCATTCTGCCAATTTATATCTTTTAATTGGGCAGTTTAATCTATTTACATTCAATGTTATTATTGTGAAGGCATTTCTTGAATCAGCCATCTTATCCTTTGGTTTATGTTTGTCAGATATATTTTTTCCTCTCTCTCTAAATGTCCTTTAATGTACCCATAGTGAATCTCTTTAGTATTGAACCTTTCTCCATCTCTCTCTCCTTTCTTTGTTTCTCTGTTGGTAGGGCTCCCTTTAATATCTCAAGTAGGGCAGGTCTCCTGTTAGCAAATTCTCTCAGCATTTGTTTGTCTGTGAAAAATTTAAGCTCTCCCTCTAATTTGAAGGAGATCTTTGCTGGATAAAGAATTCTTGGTTGGTAATTTTTCTGTCTCAGAATTTTAAATATGTCATGCCACTTCCTTCTCACTCCATGGTGGCTGCTGTGTAGTCACTACTTCATCTTATGCTGTTTATTTTGTAAGTGGTGAATTGGTTTTCTCTTGCTGCTTTTAGAACTTGCTCCTTCTCTTTAGTATTTGATAATCTTATCAGAATATGTCTTGAAGTGGGTTTATTTGGATTTATTCTATTTAGAGTTTGCAGGGCATTTGTGATTTGTGTATTTATGGTGTTTAGAAGATTTGGGAAGTTTTCTCCAACAATTTCTTTGAATAGTCTTCCTAGACCTTTACCCTTCTCTTCTCCTTCTGGAACACCAATGAGTCTTATATTTGAATGTCTTCTATTATCTATCATATCCCTGAGGTTCATTTTGATTTTTTCAATTTTTCCCCATTCTGTATTTTGTTCTTTCATTTTCCATTCTGTCATCCTCAAGGTCCCTTATTCACTGTTCATCTTCCTCTAGTCTTGTACTATGAGTATCCAGAATGTTTTTAATTTGGTCAACAGTTTCTTTTATTTCCATAAGATCAGCTATTTTTTATTTACTCTTGGAATTTCTTGTTTATGCTCTTCTAGGGTCTTCTTCATGTCCTTTATATCCTGTGCCATGCTCTCATTATTCATCATTAGTTCTTTGATTAATTGCTCCAAGTTCTGTGTCTCCTCTGATCTTTTAATTTGGATGTTTTGGCTTGGGTTATCCATATCATCTGTTTTTTCCATATGGTTTAAAACTATCTTTTGTTTTTGGCCTCTTGGCATTTGCTTAACTTGATAGGGTTCTTTTAGGATATGTAGACTGAATCAAACCCTTATCTCTAATTTGTCAAATCTACAACTTCATGGAATACACTTTAACTGGCAGGTGGCACCCATGTGCCACCTATTCCCTTCAAGTCAGTTCTCCCCTATTTTATCTTTGCGGTAAGTGGGCTATGAATCTTGTGGGGTCCAATTGGTGCACCAAGTTCGCATGTGCATTTGGTGCTTTCCACCCTCGATTGGGGGAATGTATCTGAGCAGTTTGGGAGGGAGGGTGGCTTTAATAATCAAATCTCCTAGGTGTTCCTGGAGATTTAAAGCTGCTGCAATAGTCTAATCCTTCAGTTCAGTCTCACCAGTTTGTCTCTGCCTCTTGCCCACAAGTACTTGGTATTGGGATATGGTACCTGGGACTTGTGAGTGGGTCCTTCTTCCAAGCCATGCCCTCCTAGGTCCCCTGCTGAGAGAAAACTGTGCTACATCCCAGGTGAACACTGTCCCCAAAGGGAAGTTCTGGGCTGCAGGGCTCTGTAGGGGTGTTCTCAGTCTGCTGAAAGGGTGGCTGAATTGGACGTTATTTTCCCCTTTTCACACAGCTCTGCCTTCCTGTCTCTGGGACAATTAGCTTTGGGTGCACAAAGTCTATTGTCTATGCCCTATGTTGTGGTGTGTGCACATGTTGTTGGAAACACTTCCCATCACTCTGGGTTGTTTGTGGCAGCTCTGGGCTGTGATGCTGGTGCTGGGCAGGAGCGTTCCCAGCCCTCTGGAAAGATGGCTGTAAGGGAACACACACCCCCCCCCCCTTTTCTTGGGGAGTTGTTTCATTTAGTGAATTTTCTCAGCCACTGGACTTATTGCTTTGTCTCTCAGAGCTATCTTAGCTCTGCTCTTGCCTGGGCCCAAATTGTAAATCTTTGAGGCTTTCTGTAATGGGATTCTTGGAGTAATTGTTTTAGATAAAGATAAAAAGCCCCAGTTATTTTCATGATACCTTTCCACTTTTGTCATTTGGAGATTGTACTTGAGTATTTTCAGGTAAAAGTTCTGTTAAATATGGTTCTATAACAGATAAACTGGGTCTACACTATCAGAACAGAAAACATCAGGTGGTATATGAAAGCAACACAGAAGGAATCCATGTTCTCATTATCAGATTCCTTAGTAGAGATATTATCTTAAGATAGCCTCTCCTGCTCATTTCTGTGTCCTAATTCTATATAACTCATTCCATCATTAATTTGGTTCATATCTGGCTCTCTTTGTTATCTTATTTCATTTCATAAAGGCTAATCAACATTGATCCCCAAAATTCTTCCCTTTCAGAAATTGACCATATCTGTGAGTAGAATGTACTTGATTAGGGTCAGTAGCCCGTTTATTCAAAATAGAGACTGCTTTATTCATATGTTCTGACAGTAGAGTTCTTATACCTGGATAACAATCTAAAGGATACTGATGTTCTCACAAACATTGATAATTGGCAGTTTGATGTGCCAGGCCCTCTATCATGGGACTTACCCTTATGAAGCATGTTACTGCAAAGGAGAGGCTAAACCTGCTTATACTTGTGACTAAGAGTCTACCTCTGAGTACCTCTTGGTTGCTCAGCTGTGACCTACTCTCTCTAGCTAAGCCAAATTGAAGGGTGAACTCACTGCCCTCCCCCCATGTGGGATCTGGCACCCAGGGCTGTAAATTTCCCTGGCAATGCAGGATGTGACTCCTGGGGATGAATCTGGAGCAGACATTGTGGGATTGAGAATATCTTGACCAAGAGTGGGATGCAAAATGAAACAAAATAAAGTTACAATGGCTGAGAGATTACAAATGGAGTCAAGAGGTCACCCTAGTGGGCATTCTTATGCACTATATAGATAACCCGTTTTAAGTTTTAATGCACTGGAATAGCTAGAAGTAAATACCTGAAACTATCAAACTGCAACCCAGCAGTCTTGACTCTTGAAGATGATTGTATGACAGTGTAGCTTACAAGGGTTGACAGTGTTATTGTGAAAGCCCTGTGGATCACACTCTTTTTCCAGTGTATGGATGAATGAGTAGAAAAAATGGGGACAAAAACTAAATGAAAAATATGGTTGGGGGATGATTTGGGTGTTCTTTTTTACTTTTATTTTTTCTTATTTTTACACTTTTCTGGTACAAGGAGAATGTCCAAAAAATATTGAGGTGATGAATGCATAACTACATGATGACACTGAACAATTGATTGTACACTTTGGATGATAATATGGTATGTGACTGCATCACAATAAAATTGAATTTAATAAATCCAAATGCCATATAATTATTTTCTTCCCCTCTTTGGGGAATTTCCAATACCAATAATTATAGCATACAGCAAAACATTGTTTAGGATTATGTTTAGATATGAACTTTCCACCACACCAAGTGGCATTTTTACAGGAAAGAAAAATCAAAGTTCCATGTGGGGTCAAAATCATTACCACATCCCTAAGACCCAGTGAGTTGAAGGCTATTGAGATCATCATCCTGGAAGATCTCCATGGTGTTGGGTACAGGGTCTCCTTCCTGGCTGCAAAGGTGTTTGGGCAGATCAGAATGCTCAGCAGATGTGGTAGCTCATTCAGCAGAGGAAACAGTTGTTGCTGGGATATTCAGGCTCAATATCAGTGCCAGTCATGTTTGCAAAGCTCTGTGCCTGGTTTGGTGTTCTCATATCTCCTAGAACTCTTACTAGAAGGAATGGGTGATGGCAAGACAAAGAATATATCATGACAATTTATTGTCTCTTTAACTCTTGAATAGTAACCTGGATGCTATATCCCATTTTTATTGGAAGGAAGCACTCAGAATTTGGATCAGTATCATAAAACAAATATTTTCTATTACAGTACAAGGAGTGTACAGTGTTAACAGAGCAGATTTAAGTTTCCACTTACATTCTTCACTACTAAGGCCTTGTAATATGTTTTATTTTGTTTTGTTTTGTTTTGTTTTAGATTAAATTCAGTTTTATTGAAATATATTCACATAGCATACAATCATCCATGGTGTACAATCAACTGTTCACAGTACCAATCAACTTCTGAACATTTTCCTTACATCAGGAAGAATCAGAATAAGAATAAAAGATAAAAATAAAAAAGAACACACAAATCACCCCCCATTCCACCCTATTTTTCATTTAGCTTTTGTCCTCATTTTTCTACTCATCCATTCATACACTACATAAAGAGAGTGTGAGCCATCAGGTTTTCACAATCACACTGTCACCCCTTGTAAGCTACATTGTTATACAATCGTCTTCAAGAGTCCAGATACTGGGTTGGAGTTTGACAGTTTCAGGTATTTACTTCTAGCTATTCCACTACATTAAAACCTAAGAGGTGTTATCTATACAGTGCATAAGAATGTCCACCAGAGTGACCTCTCGACTCCATTTTTTTTTTTTTTGCCTTCTTTCAATTCTTTTTTTTTATCTTCATTTTATTGAGATATATTCACATACCACGCAGTCATACAAAACAAATCGTACTTTTGATTGTTTACAGTACCATTACATAGTTGTACATTCATCACCTAAATCAATCCCTGACACCTTCATTAGCACACACACAAAAATAACAAGAATAATAATTAGAGTGAAAAAGAGCAATTGAAGTAAAAAAGATGTAATATGTTTTTATGAAGATGCTGTAAAACAGTATTTTCTTATCCCTCTCCATGGTCACTTACTGTTCCTTCTTTTTCCAAAATTTGGAAGCCATATCAGAATCTTAAAAATCACTACTATAAGTATAGTAATAATTATTAGGATGAATATGGGCTTAGCATAAGTTAATGTGTCAATTATTCCATGAAACTTGCCTTTCATAGCAGTAGGCCAGGCATCCTCCAGTGCTTCTCCCAATTACTTGATCCACTCTGGAGAACCTCCTTCATGTAAATCCAGTCAGAAATTCAGACTTTATATCTTCTATCTGCTTCTCAATGCTAGCCTATGTATCAGTGACCTTGACTTCAATCTTAGCTATGATTCCAACCACATGTGGTTACCTCAGTTGTATTGTTGGTATTTGAAAGTTACCCCAAACAACAGTTTGCTCTTTAGGCAAATGCTTCTCTAATATTTTTTCAAAGCATGTTGCTGTGTCATTGACAGTAATAATTGAGGATTAATATGGAGGTATATTATAGTCTATATTATCAGGCATATCTGCCATTCTTTAAAGGAATGAATTCTAAATAAGGAGATGAAACTGCTTTTCCAGTTAGTAGACATTTACTCCCAGTTTTATTGCCACAAGGTTGATGTAGATTAATGTCTTCACAAATAAGATAACCTCTTCACATCCTCTAGGTTCTAAATAATATAATTCAGAGCATTTGTGACTAATGTGGGTGCATTTTGTTAAAGTGAGTTGAGTTCTTGTTTTTACTTAATGTCCAGTGTTCAATACCTGCCAGTTATAATAGTATACATTGTTACAGAGACTCACTTGATAATAAATCCCTATTTCCCAAATAATTTTCATTTCTGATGTGTCAAGTTTTCTTTATGTAATATATAATGCTGTGTGCTGTTCACTTTATTATTTGCATACCCTTTTGAGGAATAATAAGACCTTCATTAATCCATGTTCTATTTAATATTCTCCTGTCAATTCTCCCTTTTTGGAGAGTATTCTAAAATTTTGTATGTAAGATAGTATCAACATCACTGTAGTTAATGTATCTATTTGTCATCCTCTATGTTGGCTTCCATGAGGGTCACCATGTGATCTTTTAACACCTGTAATCCATCAGCTAACTGATGATCGTTTAAGTCAGAAAGTTTACATACTGTTGCTATTGAATTAGTCATCATAATGCTTGCTTTCTGAAGTCTCTGAGTATTACTGTGTCTTCTTCATCCTTGTTTTAAGGGACAAGGATTTACTTCCTTTTGTTTACTCTTAACTTGTATATTGGACATATTAATTTCATTAACAAATCCCCATATCTTCAGCTGGAAGTTCTTTAATATTAATAGTATGATTCTCTATGTGAGTTATAAAAAGCTCACTCAATGAGCTAATTGTGTTCTCTAAATGATGTTTTTTTAGCTTTTGCTAAGCATTTTAATGCAGTTATTGAGATATAGTCACATACCCTGCAATCATCCACCATGTACAACCAACTATTCACAGTAGCATCATATAGCTATTATGACCTTAATCTCTGAACAGTTTCCTTATTCCAAAATAAATGAAAATAAAAGTAAAAAAAGAACACCTAAAACATCCCATCCCCCATCCCACCCTATTTTTAATTTACTTTTTGTCCCCATTTTTCTACTCATCTTTCCATATACTAGACAAAGGAAGTGTGAGCCACCAGGTCTTCACAATCACACAGTCACACCATGTAAGCTGCAAAGTTACACGAATGCCATCAAGGATCAATGCTACTGGATGCAGTTTGACAGTTCCAGCCATTTCCCTCTAGCCATTTCAGTACACTAAAAACCAAAGGACATCTATATAGGACATAAGAATGCCCTCCAGAGTTCTCTCTCAACTCCACTTGAAATCTATCAGCCACTGAAACTTTATTTTGTTTCCTTTCACTTGCCCCTCATGGCCAGGAAGATTCTCTCAATCCCATGATGTCAGGTCAAAGCGGATCCTGGGGAGTCATGTCCAACATAATGAGAGGGCAGTGGGTTCACCTCCTGGGTGGGCTTAGAGAGAGGCCACATCTGAGCAAGAAAGAGATTCTCTGGGGTAGACCCCCAGGCACAATCAGAAGTAGGCTTAGATGTCCCTTGCAGTAATAAGCTTCATAAGGGCAAGTCCCAAGATCAAGGGCTCCTCCTAGTAAATTTTCAGTCCTCAAAATTTGTCAGAAGGTCAGTAATAACCCAGGTGGAGAAGTCCAACACTTCTGCATTCTTCCTCAGTATCTTAGGGGCCCCACAAATATATTTTTATTCTTTGTGGAAATTACTCTGGGATGCATTGAGATTTCACACCAACCCATAGAAGCCCACCACATCTCACCTCCCATTCAAAGTTCCATATAACTATGGAGTTTGAATAAACTGACCATACAAGTTAAAATATTTAGTGTGCTGCAGAAAATATAGTTCATGCACCAAATAAATATCTCTTCCTTTGGTCTCATGGAGAAGTTGACATTTTTAAAACACACTCAATATCATCCTTTTTCCTTTGGTCAGATTTGTTTTAGTCCTAACCAGATCAGCTTCATTCATATCTCTAATTGAAGTCTGAACTCTTCTTCAGCCTCACAGTTGCTAAATGAGGTCATACTGACATTCATAGCTATTGAGCTCTAGCTCTGAGATTCAGGTGTCACACAGAGATACCCAAAGTTCCAGAGACTGACCAGGTTATACACAGAAAGTTCAGCATCTCACAATTTAGATGTAACCATTACAACTCAGAAATAGGTTGCATTGACTTTATGAATCAGTTTAAGTAGAATTGACATCTTAACTACATTTAACCTTCCAATCCATAACCATGGTAAGTTCTTCCATTTTTTTAAGGTCCTGTTCAATTTTAGCAGTTTGTTATAGTTTTCTCTGTATAGGTCTTTTGTGGCCTTGGTTAAGTTTATTCGTAAATACTTGATTTTTTGTTGCTATTGTAAATGGAATTTTTGTCTTGATTTCCTCTTCCTGCTGCTAATTACTTTCGTATAGCAAAAACACTGATTTTTCATGATGATCTTGTAGCCTGTCCCTTTGTGGTATTCAATGATGAGCTCTAGTAGCTTTGCTGTATGTTTTTCTGGATTTTCCACATAATGTCATCTGCAAACAGGGAAAATTTTACTTCTTCCTCTCCAACTTGGATGCCTTTTCTTTCTTGCCTAATTGTTCTAGGTAGAACTTCCAGCATAATGTTGAATAACAATGGAGACAGTGGGCATCCCTGTCTTGTTCTTGATCTAGAAAGTTTTCAGTCTTTTCCCACTGAATATGATGTTAGCCAGATGCCAAGAGAGTAGCAAAAATCATGAGCCAGATCAGGAAATGGGAAGATATGGCCCAAAGGAAGAAACTAACATTTCAACTGTGATTCAGGAGTTCAGAAAACTAACCATAGGTGTTCAAACAAATCTTTTAAATGAAATCAGTGAAGTGAGGGAGAAGGTGACAAAGTGAGGGAGAGGGTGGGTTTTTCATAATTACCTTTAACATAGTGAGAAAATTCCCTTCTATTCCTATCCTTTGAAATGTTTTCATCAAGAAAGGATGTTGAATTTGTCAAATGCCTTTTGTGCATCAATCTAGATGATCATGTGGTTCTTCTGCTTTGATTTATTGAAGTGGTGTATTACATTAATTGATTTTCTTGTGTTGAACCTGCTGTGCATACCTGGAGTAAATCCCACTTGGTCATGTTGTATAATTCTCCTCATGTGCTGCTGGATTCAATTTGTGAGTATTTTCTGGAGTATTTTTGCGTCTGTATTTATTAAAGAGATTGGTGTATGATTTTGTTTTTTTGTAGTATCTTTTCCTGACTTTGGTGTTAGGGAGTGATTTTGGCTTCATAGAATGAGTTACATAGGTTTCCCTCCTCTTCAATGTTTCTGAAGAATTTGAGCAGGATTGTTACTTATTCTTCCTTGAATGCATGGTGGAATTCACATGTGAACCCATCTGGTCCTGGACTTTTGTTTTTTGACTGCTTTTTATGACCGATTCAATCTTTTTACCTGTGAACCTTTGTGTGCAGATTTATGATGTACTTTCCTCTATCTCACTGATCCTTTCTTATGCCTCTCCAAGTCTGCTATTGTATGTCTCCATTGTGTTTTTCATCTCATGTCTTGTGCTTTTCATTCCCTAAGTTCTGCCATTTGTTTTTTGAAGCTTACGAATTCTTCCTTATGGTCACCCAGTGTCTTCTTTATCTCCTTCATCTCTTTTGTCACATTCTCCCTCACTTCACTGATTTCATTTAAAAGATTTGTTTGAACACCTATGGTTAGTTTTCTGAACTCCTGAATCACAGTTGAAATGTTAGTTTCTTCCTTTGGGCCATATCTTCCCATTTCCTGATCTGGCTCATGATTTTTGCTGCTGTCTTGGCATCTGACTTTCTTGGTGGTTTATTCTGGAAGTTGTTTTCTCTCTTTTGCCTAGAGTTTCTTGTTGGTTGACTTTGATCTCCATCTTTTCTTTTTCTCTCTCCCTGGCCAGTTTTCAGATTGGCTCTGCCCCCTGCCCCCCAGTCTTCTCCCTAAAATCAGATTCCCACCATGGCCTGCCACAGGAATGGGAGGTAGACACTGGGCACTCCATCAAGTTCACTGTGTGTGGTATACAAATCTGCTGGCTTCCAGTGGTGCTCTGTTTTCCACTGGTTAGCAAGACCTGGGTTTGTTTTGGGGACCCACTTTAACATTTGGGTGTCCCCTATTCTCAGCCTAGACAGGGTCGGGCTACCACACAGGCCAAGTAGACTCCAGCTCTTGTGTTCCTCAGAAATGCTCCTTGCACTTTCCTTATTGTCCAGCAGATGGCACAGTTCAGTAACTTTATTGTCCTCAGAGAGGGATCTGCTTCAGAGCACAGCCAGGCTGAATCGGCAGGACTCTTATACCCTCAGTCTGCCAGCCAAAATCCGGCTCAATGTGGGGGTCAACCCATGGCAAAACACTCCCCCAGCTGACTGAGCACTCCAGCTTTCCCCAAGGTGAGGAAAATGACCACTGGCTGCTGCTTCCCTCTTGGATGGGGGAAGGGCTTTTGGACCTTGTGGAATTGTGTCTCTGTCCATGTTTCCTAGTCTCTTTGTCCCTCTCTGACCTGGGCCCTGAAATGTTCTCCCCTTCTTCACTGTTCTTCAAACAGTGAAGGTAATTTTCACTGCTCTGAGATTTTAAAATTTGGATTTTATATGCCCCTGGTGGAGGGGTCCTGCCTGCAGTTTCTTTTCCTTTCCCACATGAAGACAGTGAGAGGGAGGGGAGAGAACTGGCCAGTCTGGGATGGAAAATTCCTACTGGATATTTCTTCTCTTCATTTTGACATTTGCACAATCTTGCTCCAGTCTGTATCCTCCTCCAGAGTTTCAAAGAATTCAGAATTGTCCTTTATTTCATTGAATCTCTGGAGAGAACTTTTCAATAGCTGGTTACATTGTCATGTTGATGACATCATTCCCATTAAGTTTTCAAATTTATTAGCCTATTTGTTTGCTCATAGTATCTTCTCATTATTTCCCTTATTTCTGCAGCATTTGTAGTTGTGTCCCCTTTCCCATTTCTAATTGTGTTTATTTGCATCTCCTCTCTTTTTCTTGTTATCCTAGCTAAGGGCCCATCAATTTTATTAATTTTCTGAAAGAAATCGCTTCTCTCTATTGTTTTACTGTTCTCAGTTTCATTTATTTCTGCTGTTACCTTTGTTATTTTGTTCCTTCTGTTTGCTTTATAGTTAGTTTGTTGTTTTTTCTATAATTCCTCCAGGTGAACAGTTAATTCCTCAATTTTTTTCTCTTCTCTTTTAATATAGGGTTTATGGCAATAATTTTCTCTCTCAGCACTGCCTTTTCTGCAACCCGTAAGTTTTGTTGTGTTGTGTTTTCATTTGCATTTGCCTTGAGGTATTTATTAATTTTGCTTGTAATTTCTTCCTTTTCCCAAACAGTGTGTTATTTAGTGACCGTATATTTGTAAATATTAAGAATTTCTGCCATTATTGTCTTCCAACTTCATTCCTTTATGATCTGAGATGGTGTCTTGTTTAATACCAATTTGTAAAAAATTTGTTGAGACTTCCTTTGTGACCCAATATGCGGCTGTTCCTAGAGAATATTCCCTGAGCACTTGAGAAAAATATGTATTTCTGTTGTCGGGTGTAGTGTTCTTTAAATATCTGTCAAGACTAATTTATTTATCATGCAATACAACTTCTCTGTTTCCTTATTGAGCCTCTGTCTAGATGTCCTATCCAGTGATGTGTGCAGTGGATTGAAGACTCTCAACTATTATTGTAGATAGATCTACTTCTTTGAGTGTTGCCAGTTTTTGTCATGTGTTTTGGGGCAGTCTGGCCTGGTGCATAAATATTTATGTTTGTTATGTTTTCTTGATGAATTGTCCTTGTATTAATATATAACATCCTTCTTTTTCTCTATTTTAATTGTTTTACATTTGAAGTCTAATTTGTCTGTTATTAATATAGCTACTCCTGCTTTTTTTCTGGCTGTGGTTTGAATGAAATATCTTTTTCCAACCTTTCACTTTCAGCCTATTTATGTATTTGTGTCTAAAGTGAGTTTCTTGTAGGCAGCATGTACATGGGTCCTGTTTTTTAATCCATTCTGCCAGTCTGTGTCTTTTTATTGGGGAGTTGATTTCATTAACATTTTGTGTTATTTCTTGAAGGCAGTGCTTTATTCTACTATTTTGTCTTCTGGATTTTATATGTCATATCTTATTTTTTTCCCTCTCTTCTTTTTCCCTTTTTGATAGTTTTATTTTTTTCATGCTTCTCCAAAAATCTTTCTCTCCTATCTTTTCCTATCAGCCTGTAGCAGTCTGTTTAGTATTTCTTGAAGCACATGTGTATTATTCACAAACTCTGTCAATGTCTGTGTGTCTGTAATCTCTTTCTGGATATAGATTTCTTGGTTGGCAGTTTTCCCCTTTAGGCTATTATCTCTTTCACATCAACAGTTACTCAGAGTCAACTATAATTCTTAATTCTGCCCTTTCCTGTGGAAGTGTTGAAACAGCTCCAAGATAGTTTGTTGTGCCTTAGGGGGATGGGAGTCAGCCACCTGCCTGGGGAAACTTACAGTTTTTTTGCTGCAATCTCAGCCATTCCACCCATTCTACATTGGTGTATGATACATGACTAGTCACAGAAGTCCCTGAAAACATGTCTGTTCCAGAGAGGTCCTGACTCTTTACCAGATGCCCTAGATTAGTAACTATATTCCACACCTCACCACTCCACCATCTTGCCCACCACACTTTGATCCATTTTGAGGTAACATTTTTATATGTTGTGAGATAGGGGTCCTCCTTCATTCTTTTGCATTTGTATATACAGTTCTCCCAGCACCATTTGTTGGAATGACTGTTCTTTCCAAGTTGAGTGGACTCATCAGCATTGTCAAAAATCAATTGGCCATAGAAGTGAGGGTCTGTTTCTGAATTCTCAATTTGATTATATTTGTTGCTGTGTCTGTCCTTGCACCAGTACCATCATGTTTTGGTCACTGTGGCTTTGTAATGTTTTAGGATTAGATATTGTAAGTCCTCCAGTTTTGATCTTCTTTTTCAAGATTGCTTTGGCTATTCAGTGACACTTACCCTTCCATATAAGTGTGATGGTTTGCTTTCCATTTCTTGAAAGAATGCTTTAGGGATTTTAATTGTGATTGTGTTGAATCTGCATATCACTTTGGGTAGAATTGATATTTTAACAATATTTAGTCTTCCAATGCATGAGCATAGAATGTTCTTCCATTTATTTATGTCTCTGGTTTCTTTTAGCAATGTTTTATAGCTTTCTAATGTAAAGTCCTTTATATCCTTGATTAGATTCATTCCTAGAAATTTGATTCTTTTAGTTGCTATTGAAAATATAATTTTAAAATAAGTTACTTAATATTGTGGCCTACAGTTG
This sequence comes from Choloepus didactylus, assembly GCF_015220235.1. NCBI lineage: Eukaryota > Metazoa > Chordata > Mammalia > Pilosa > Megalonychidae > Choloepus > Choloepus didactylus. The sequence continues at coordinate 4,261,762 of NC_051331.1, forward strand.
TTCATAGTGTCCTCTTATTATAGCATAACAGTTGTTCATAGTGTCCTCTTATAGAATATTTTTTGTTTACTTATGTGTGGTCAGTTATAATATTTGCTTTTTCATTTCTGAGTTTAGTTATTTTATCTTCTTTTTTCTCCCCATCAGTCTAGCTAAATTTTAAGCAATTTCATTGAGCCTTTCAAAGAACTAATTTTGGGTAAGTTGAATCTATTGTTTTTTTCAATTTTCTATTTTGTTTTTTCCATGCTCTAATATTTGATATTTACTGCTTTCTGCATGATTTGGGCTTAATTTGCTCTTTGTCACCAGGTTTGAGTGTAGGTTTTTTTTTTTTTTTGCTCATATATTTAGAACTATAATTTCCCTCTCAGCAGTGCCTTTTCTGCATCACATAATTTTTGATATGTTGTGTTTTCCTTTTCACTCTCTTCCAGAAAGTTCCTAATTTCTCTTGTGATTTCTTCTTTCACTCATTTGTTAAATGTACCTTGTCTATTTTCCACATATTTTTGAATTTTCCATTTCCCACTCTGTCATTGACTTAGCTTCATTCCATTGTGCTAAAAGAAAATACATTGTATAATTTCATTTTTTTTAAATTATTGAGACTTTTTTCATGACCTAACATATGATCTGTCTTATAGAATGATCTATGCACAACTAGAAAAGAATGAGTACTCAGCTACTTTTGGGTAAAGTGTTCTATATATGTTTGTGAGATCTAGTTGATTTATAGTCTTTGAGTCTTCCATTTCCTTACTGATCTTCTCACTAGATGTTCAATCCATTATTGAAAGCTGTGCCTTAGTGTCTTCTGCTACTACTGTAGAACCCTTTCTTTCTCTCTTCAAAGCTGTCAGTATTTGCTTCATATATTTTTGGGCTCTGGTGTTAGATGCATATATGTTTACCATTGTTATGTCTTCTTCCATTTACCCCCTTTAGCAGTTTATAATTACATACTTTTTCCCTTTTAGCAGTTTTTTACTTAGAGTTTATTTTATCTGATATTAGTATAGCTAACCTAGGTCTCTTTTACTGACTACCTTTATGGTATATTTTTCTGTCCTTTCATTTTTAACCTACTTATCTCATTGAATTTAAGGTAAGTCTCTCAAAAAGAAAACATATATATTTTATCCATTCTGCCCATCTGTGCCTTTTGATTGGAGAGTTCAACCATTTTACAAGAAACTACTGCTACTCTTCTAATTTCTTCTGCCATTTGCTATTTTGTCTTTGTAACTCTCATACCATTTTTGGCCCTTAATTCTTCTGTTAATGTCTACTTTCATATTTATTTGAATTTTTTGGATTGTAATCATTTTGAGATAGACAGCTTAATGTTGTTTTCTCACTAGACTGTGTGAATATCATATACTGATAAGCTTTTTCCTTCTGTCATGATTTCAGCTTGTTCAAACTGGTGTCCTCCAGGCCTCTCCCCTCCTCCAACTCCTTAGTGAATGGACTGTGGAGATAGCGGCTCCTCTCCTGGGCTCACCAGATCCCAGTCATGCTCAGTGCATAATTGCAGGAGGCAGAATGCCCATCTGCCCTGAGTTTTTTGAGGAGGAGGAGGAAAAGAGGATTTCTGTATACTGGCAGGAGCACAGGGAAAGGTTTCCCAAATCAACCTCCCAGTAGTGATTTTTCAATTGGCTTTTATGTAGGTCAGAGACAAAGTAAGATAATATTTTAGTTAAAAGATACCAGAGATCTGGAAAACTTCAGAAATTTCATTATTTACTATTTCCTTCCTGGGAAAGCTGCCTCTGGGAGTCTAGGGAGATATATGATGGCTTTATTCCTATCTGGGAGGTCTGGGGACCATCAATGAGAGCTTATCCAAATCTGGGTGCAGATTTTACATTTCCATATTGCTGCAGACCTTACATTTACATTTTGCTCCTTTGTGAGAACAACCAACTGCCTACTCACCATTTTAAAATACATTTAAATGCTGCTTTAAAGGTTACATTTTTATATATTATATTTTTAATTCAATTTTATTGAGATATATTCACATACCCTACAATCATCCACAGTGCACAATCAAGTGGTCACAGGACAACCATACAGCTGTGTATTCATCACCTTAATCAATTTTGAACATTTTCATTACTGCAAAAGAATAAAAATGAAAATAAAAATACAAGTAGAAAAGAACACCAAAAGTGTCCTATCCCCATCTCCCCTGTTATTCATTTAATTTTTGTCCCCATTTTTCTATTCTTCTGTCCATACACTGGACAAAGTGAGTGTGAGCCATAAGGTTTTCACAATCACACAGTCATGCTGTGTAAGCTGTAGTTATACAATCATCTTCCAGAATCAAGGCTCCTGGGTTGCAGTTCAACAGTTTCAGTTATTTTCCTCTAGCCATTCCAGTACAGTAAAAACTAAAAAGGGATATCTATATAACATAAAACAATAACTTCCAGAATTACTTCTCAACTCTATTTGAATTCTCCCAGCCATGGGAACTTTAAATTTTTTTAATTTTATTCCTCCCTTTTGGTCAAGAAGGTTTTCTTGATGCCAGGTGAAAGCTCATCCCCATGAGCCATGACCCAGACTGCCAGGGAGATTCACACTCCTGGGAGTCGTGTTCCATGTAGGGGCGAATGCAGTGGGTTTACTGGCTGAGTTGGCCTCAACTGAGAGGCCACGTCTGAGCAACAAAAGAGTTTCTCTGGGTATGATTTAGGCACATATACCAGCAGGTCCAGCCTCTCCTCTGCAGCAACAGACCTCATAAGGATAAGCCCCAAGATCAAATTGGCAGTCCCCAATTCCAGAGAAGTTTAACATTTCCACATTTTTCTCCAATCCCTCAGAGGGGCTTTCCAAATGCATTCCTAATCTCTGCCCAAATTACTTTGAGATGTATCTGGGTTTCAGACCAACCTGTGCAAACCAATCAGATCTCACTCTCCAAGCTTCATGTAATTATGGTGTTTGAGAAATTGAGTGTATACATCAAACTCTCTGGTGTGCAACAGGAAATAGAGATTTTGCACTAAATAAATATATCTTCCATTGGTCTCATGCAGAATTCAAAGTTCTAAAACATGGTCAATACCATCCTTTATCCTTCAGTCTGACATGCCTTTGTCATAACCAGTTTTGCTTCAGTCGTATCTGTAATTGAAGTCTGGACTTTTCCTCAGCATTTTTAATAGTTGCTGTATGGATTCATACTGACATTCACAGCTGCCAAACTCTAGCTCTGAGTCTCATGTGTCACACAGATATTTGAAGTTCTAGGGCCAGACCATGTTATACAAAAAGAACTCAGCATCTCAGAATCTTGAGATAACCATTATAACTCAGGAACACATGTGACTGCTGTAAGAGCTCACAATATAGGGATCTTTACAATAAGCCTTCCCCTGATAACCTGTGCTCTAAGATTCAATACTCAGAGTTTGCACATTGTAGTTTGTCCATATTAGTGAGTTTTTGTAATGTTATAATGTTTGTCATTTTGTTTCTGGCTTATTTCACTCAATATGTTGTCCTCAAGATCCATCCACCAAGTTGCATGTCTAACAACTTCATTCCTTCTTGCAGCCTCTCAGTATCTATTGTAGGCCTACACCACATTTCGCATTCTATTCATCTGTGGAGGTACCCTAAATCCACTTCCATCCATTGCAAATCAGGAATACTGCCACCAAAAACAGCAGTGTGCAAATATCCATTCATATCTCTGCTCTCAGTTCTTTCAATTATATACTCAATAGTGAGGTTTCAGGATCTTATGGCAACCTCATACTTAGCTTCTTGTGGAACCACTGCCCTGCATTCAACATGGGCTGTACCATTCTGCTTCCCCACCAGTAGTGAATAGGTGCATCCCTCTCTTCATGTTTTCTCCAGCATTTGTATCTTTCTATTTTTCCACCACAATTTTGTAGAGATACGTTTGCATATTATACAGTCATCCACAGTGTACAATCAATTGTTAATAGTATCATCATATAACTGTGCATTCATCATCACATTCAGCCCTTGAACACATTAATTACTCCAAAAACATTTAAGGTAAGAATAATGAAAAGGATACAAGAAAAAATAAAAGTAAAATAAAATAAAGTACAACAAAAATGTCAGACAATACCACCACCAAGAATCCCATTCCCCTCTCCTATATCCATTATATCCCATTCTTATAGGACTTTAAGTTTAGTATATTGCCTTTGTTACAATTAACAGAAGCATATTACAAGGTGACTGTTAACTATATACTCTAGTTTTCATTGATTATTTTTCCCCAATACTATCCAATTCTCAACATATTGCAAACTTGACATTCATTTGTTCTCCCACATGTAGAAATTTTCTTGTATTTGTACATTTAATCACCATGATTGATGACTCATCATTTTGCTACATTATACAGTACCAGTCTTTATCTTCTGTCTTTCCTTTTGGTGTCATACACATCTCTAGTTTCCTCTTTCAACTTTACTCACAGTCATCTTTGTTCAGTGTACTTATAATATTGTGCTACCACCATGCAGTGTTTTGCTCTCCATTTCTGGGTCTATACAATGAATCCATTTGCACATTCTATAGTCCTTCAGCATCAAATGCCCAATCTCTACCTTTTTCTGTGTTGTGATAACCTTTGTTCACAGCTTTTAACTCTCAAAGTTTTTACATTAATATTAATTCATATTAGTGACACCATACAGTATTTAACCTTTTGTTTTTGTCTAATTTCACTCAACATGATGTCTTCAAGGTTCATCCACATTTTATGCTGTGTCTTTTTTTTTTTAATCTCCATTTTATTGAGATATATTCACATACCATGCAGTCATACAAAACAAATCGTACATTCGATTGTTCACAGTACCATTACATAGTTGTACATTCATCACCTAAATCAATCCCTGACACCTTCATTAGCACACACACAAAAATAACAAGAATAATAATTAAAGTGAAAAAGAGCAATTGAAGTAAAAAAGAACACTGGGTACCTTTGTCTGTTTGTTTCCTTCTCCTATTTTTCTACTCATCCATCCATAAACTAGACAAAGTGGAGTGTGGTCCTTATGGCTTTCCCAATCCCATTGTCACCCCTCATAAGCTACATTTTTATACAACTGTCTTCAAGATTCATGGGTTCTGGGTTGTAGTTTGATAGTTTCAGGTATCCACCACCAGCTACCCCAATTCTTTAGAACCTAAAAAGGGTTGTCTAAAGTGTGCGTAAGAGTGCCCACCAGAGTGCTCTCTCGGCTCGTTTTGGAATCTCTCTGCCACTGAAGCTTATTTCATTTCCTTTCACATCCCCTTTTTGGTCAAGAAGATGTTCTCCGTCCCACGATGCCAGGTCTACATTCCTCCCCGGGAGTCATATTCCACGTTGCCAGGGAGATTCACTCCCCTGGGTGTCTGATCCCACGTAGGGGGGAGGGCAGTGATTTCACCTTTCAAGTTGGCTTAGCTAGAGAGAGAGGGCCACATCTGTATGCTCTGTGTCTTTATTCTGTCTTACAGCTGTATAATACTCCATTGTTTGTATATGCTACTCCTCATTGTTTGTTTACCCACTCATCCATTGGTGGACATTTGGGCTATTTCAGCCTTTTCACATTTGTGAATAATGTGACTATTAACATCAGTTTACAAATGTCCATTAATTTCTTAGCTTTCAATTCTTCTGACTATATAGCTAGTAATGGAATTGCTGAATCATATGACAATTCTATACTTAGAATCCTGTGGGACTGCCACACTGCCTTCCAGGGTGGCTGCACCATTCTAAACTCCCACCAACAATGAATAAATTTGCCTCTTTATCCAACATCCTCTCCAGCACTTGTTATTTTCATTACTTTTTGATAATGACAATTCTAGTAGGTGTAAGATGATATTTCATTGTGGTTTTGGTTTGCATTTCATTAATCATCAGTGAAGTTGGGCATCTTTTTATATGTTTTTGAGACATTTGTATTTCCTCTTCAGAAAAGTGTCTATCCATGTCTTTTGCCCTTTTTAAAATTTGGTTGTTTGTCTTACTGTTGTTTAGTTGTAGGGTCTCTTTATATATTCTGGATATTAAACCCTTATCTGATATGTAGTTTCCAAATATTGTTTCCCATTGAGTTGGCTGCCTTTTTACTTTTCTGACAAAGTCCTTTGATATACAGAAGTTTTTAATTTTGAATAGATGCCATTTATCTATTTCTTCCTTCATTGCTCATGATTTGAGCGTAAGGTCTAGAAAACCACTGCCTATCACAAGATCCTTAATATATTTCCCTAAAGTTTCTTGTATAAGTTGTGAGATAGGATTCTCTTTAATTCTTTTAGATATGGATATCCAGTTTTCAGAAACCATTTATTGAAGAGGCTGCTCTGTCCCAGTAGTGATGGCTTGATCGTGTTACCAAAGATCAATTGTCCATAGATGAGAGGATCTATTTCTGAAGTCACAATTTTTTTCCATTGCTCAGTACATCTATCTTTATGCTAGTACCATGCTGTTTTGACCACTGTAGCTTTGTAATATGGTTCAAAGTCTTGTAGTATGAGATCTCCCACTTCACTCCTGTTTCTCAAGAGACTTTTGGCTATTTGGGGCACATTTCCCTTCCAAATACATTTGGTTATTGGTTTTTCTATTTCTGTAAAGTTAGTTGTTGAGATTTTAATTGTTGTTGCATTAAATATATCAAACAGTTTAGGTAGAATTGACAACTATATTTAGTCTTCCAATCCATGTCCATGGTATGTTCTTCACTTTTTGGGGGTCCTGTTTGATTTCTTTTAGCAATTTCTTATAGTTTACTGGGTATAGGTCTCTTGAGACCTTCATTAAGTGTATTCCTTTGTAAATGGGATTTTTTCTTGATTACCTCTTCATGTTGCTCATTTCTGGCATATAGGAATGCTACTGATTTTTTCATGTGATCTTATACCCTGTCACTTTGCTGTATTCATTTATTAGCTGTGATTGTTTTTCTTTGTATTTTTTCTGGATTTTCTACTTATAGGATCATGTCATCTGCAAACAGTGGAAGTTTTTCTTTTCCTCTCCAGATTGGATGCCACTTATTTCTTTTTCTTGCCTAATTGCTGTAACTAGAATTTCCAGACAATGTTGAAAAGATATGTTGACAGTGGGCATCCTTGTCTTATTCCTGATCTTTGAAGGAAAGCTTTCAGCCTTTCCCTATTGAGTATGATGTTAGCTGTGGATTTTTTTTTTATTTTGCCTTTATCCCTTCAAGAAAGATCTCTTCTATTCCTTTCCTTTTGTGTGTTTTCATTAAGAAAGTATGTTGAATTTTGTCAAATGCCTTTTCTGCATCAATCAAGATGATCATGTGGTTCTTCTGCTTTGCTTTATTGAGGTAGTGTATTGCATTAATTGATTTTCTTTTGTTGAGCCAGCCTTGAATTCCTGGAATAAATCCCACTTCATAATGGTGTATAATTCTTTTAAAGTGCTGCTGGATTTGATTTGTAAATATTTTGTTGAATATTTTTTGCATCTATATTCATTAAAGAGATTGGTCTATAATTACCTTTTCTTGCAGTTTAATGTCTGGCTTTGGTATTAGGGTGATGTTGGCTTCATAAAATATGCTAAGCAGCTTTCCCTCCTCTTCAATTTTTTTGAAGAATTTGAGCAGGGTTTGTACTAATTCTTCCTTGCATGCTTGGTTGAATTCATATGTGAAGCCATCTGGTCCTGGACTTTTGTTTTTTTTGGAGCTTTTTGATGACTGATTCAATCTCTTGTGATTGGTTTCTTCTGGTCATCTATTTCTTCTCAGGTTAATATTGCTTATTGCTTTTCTAGGAAGTTTTCCATTTTGTGTAAGTTGTCTGGTTTGTCAGTATACTTGCTCCTAGTGTCTTCTCATTATCTTCTTTATTTCTATGGGATCAGTGGTTATGTACTCTTTCAAATTTCTTATAGTATTTATTTGAATCCTCTCTCTCTCTTTTCTTTTTGCTGAGCTAGGGGTCCATTGATATAATTGACTTTTCTAAAAGAACAAACTTCTGGTTTTGTTGTTTCTCTCTGTTTTCATGTTTTCAATTTCATTATTTCTGCTCTAATATTTGTTATAACTTTCCTTCTGTTTGCTTTGGTATTAGCATGTGGTTCTTTCTCTAGTTCCTCCAGTTGAGCAGTTAATTCCTTAATTTCTGCTCTTTGTTTTTATTGTAGGCATTTAGAGCAATAAATTTCCCTCTCAGCACCACCTTTTCTGCATGCCATAAGTTTTGATATGTTGTGTTTTCATTGTCATTTACCTTGAGATATTTACTAATTTCTCTTTTAATTTCTTCCTTGACCCATGATTTTTTAAGAATGTGTTGCTCAGCCACCATAAATTTGTCAATTTCCAGCCTCCATCTGTTATTTATTTCCAACTCCATTCCATTATGATCTGAGAAAGTATTTTGTATATTATCAACATTTTTGAATTTATTGAGACTTGCTTTGTGACCCAACATGTGGTCAACCCTGGAGAATGTTCCATGTGTACTTGAGAAAAATGTGTATCCTGCTGTTGTTGGGTGTAGTGTTCTATAAATATCTGTTAAGTCTAGTTCCTTTCTCATGATATTCAACAGCTCTTTCCTTATTGATCCTCTGTCTAGAAGTTCTATACATTGATCGGAGCAGTGTATTGAAGTCTCCAACTTCAGAGTATTCTTAAGATTCTAGGTCTTCTGAAGTTATCAATGGCACAAAAAGAGAGATGCTACAGAACAAAAGAAGCTCTGAGCTCCAAAGTGTAGAGGAGGCATGCTCAATGGAGACTTTTCTTCATTTTGTTTCCCAATTTACTTGAATTCTGGTGAGTGTTGGAGACAGTTTTTACCAGGAGGTGCAGACTTTCCTTTTTTATAAATCAAAATTTAATCAGAATGTAATTGTTTAAACTGATTTAAGCATTTGGGAGCAGATATTCTGAGGGTTCATTAGAAGGTTGTAACCTGATATTTCTCAGTATTTAAAATGTATAGAGAGGCGGGGCAAGATGGCAGCATAGAGAGGAGTGGAAGCTAAGTAGTCCCCCTGGAACAACTACAAGAAACCAGAAACAACTAGTAAATAATCCAGAATAACTGCAGGGGGACAAACGAGACCATCCACTCATCATACACCAACCTGAATTGGGAGGAATGCCTGAGAACACAGCATAAAATCTGTAAGTAAAACCAGTGGATCCAAGTCATGAGACCCCCTCCTCCATAGCCCGAGCTGCAAAGCCTCGTGGTGCCAGAGAGAAGCTCTCTCTCAGCAAGCGAATATAGCTCAGCTGAGCTTCAGCTGGGGTTTTAAGTAGTGAGTGTGAACTGCTCACTACAGGTACACAGCCCCAAAAAACAGAGGCTTTGGGTGATGACTGACCTTGGAGAGCCGGAGGGTTGCCTTGGACTGGGTCTGAAGGGGACTATCTTTCTTTTTTGGCTCAGTGGAGAAAGCCCCAGTCATTTTCAGTTTCCAGGGCTGTAACTCTGGGAAGGGTGGAGACAGCACAAGCAGAGAGCAAGACCATTGAAATGCTAATGACCTCCACCTGGGGGCTCTGTCTTCTCTAGGAGGAAAGGGGTGGGGCCCTTTCCATTCAGATCCAGACCCCAGAGCCTGGGGGAACACGGCCATACCTCCTCACACCAGTCAAGAATTATAGGCTAACAGGCATCACCTGCTGGGCAGAAAAGCACAGTGACCTGAGGCATCAAAGGCTGGAGCAATTTTCTAAGACACACCCACAGGGAAACCAGATACTGAATATTTCTTCCCTCTGGGACCTGAACCTGTTCTGGTTTGGGAAAACCTGATTTGGATAACCAAGGAAACCATGCCTAGACAACAGAAAATGACAACCTACACTAAGGAAAACAAAGTTATGGCCCAGTCAAAGGAACAAACGTACACTTCAACTGAGATACAGGAATTTAAACTAATGATAAATCAAATCAAAAAGTTTAGAGAAGATATTGCAAAAGAGATAGAAAGAATGAAAAAATATGAGCAACGTCTCTGGGAACTCAAGGATGAAACAAAGTACAATAATGTACGTATCATTGGTGTCCCAGAAGGAGACGAGAAGGGGAAGGGGGCAGAAGCAATAATAGGGGAAATAATTAATGAAAATTTCCCATCTCTTATGAAAGGCATAAAATTACAGATCCAAGAAGCGCAGCATACTCCAAACAGAAGAGATATGAATAGGCCTACGCCAAGACACTTAATAATCAGATTATCAAATGTCAAAGACAGAGAGAATCCTGAAAGCAGCAAGAGAAAAACAATCCATTACATACAAAGGAAGCTTAATAAAATGTATAAGTTAGTGTTTGAAGGAAAACTTGCCTGATATTACCAGTCAGATGTTGATATTTCTGCATTTAGACCAGTTTTCAAAAAGAACATAAACAGCTGGATATGGGATAGACAGATAGGTAGACTGATAGAAAGACAGATAGACATCTATAATCACATTGGATCAGTTTTCTGAAGGAGTAATAGAACAATGAAGTGGGAGCGCAAGCAAAAGGCTAAGTTTGGTTGGATCAGTGAAGGGATCTCTGAGAGACTGATGTTTGAAATGATTGAAAGAAAATGAGTATGGAATGGGAAGGTATGTTTGTGGTATGTTTCCCTTGGAGTGGAAATGAATCATGAGAATAGTTCTCAGTGGAGAGAAAAGCAATGTTAATTTATGCTTAGTTGTGTCAAGAGGTCATGTAAGAAATCAATACCTGAATGTGTCTTGGAGTCTTTAGCTGAGATTTGAGACTGGTGGAAGAGTAATATTTGCACTTTGGGTGTATAAGAGTGTCCCACACTATATTTCATTTTAGGTGCAAATAATTAAGCAAAATCCATGAGGACTTAAAAATAGTATCCAGATAAGTGTTTTATCACTTTCAATTTAGAGATAGCCGTGGAAGAATTTAATTAAATTGAATAAATGTATCAACAGACCAGTTCAAGATGTTCCAACCATGTTGTTTGAGTTCTTTGTAGTGGATATGGTAAAGGAGTGTCTGGAGTAGTTTGAATATGATCAGAAGCTTGTGATGGCAGAGAAAGTGAGGAAAAATAAAGTTCCAAAAAGGAGATTGTGGTCCAATTTTTGGATCCAAGTAAGGAACCATTTATTGGGAGATCATTATTGATCTCCAAGTTTTATGAAAGAGAACATCAGTGTTGAGTTTTGTGAGTCAAAGGATGAGGTGCATGAAAGGATGGGGTGGCTGCACATTAAGTTTGTCAAGGGGGGGTCTGGAGAGCAAAACTTGAGAGACAATATATTCAGAGAATATTTGCTTTGATTTTTTCAATATGGAAGCATCAAAAGTGAACTTATGTGATTTGATGGATTCTGATGAGAGGGGGAGATTTAATTTAAAATTGACAATGCAATTGACAACAAAAATGAGATTGAAATCAATTGGAGATAATAGACTTAGCCAGAGGGAACATGACTTTTCTATTTAATAGGAGAGAAGGAATAACTAATGTGTATGCATTTGGGGATATTTGAAGATACTGTGGATTTTAGTGAAATTTGGAAAATTACATAATCCATCTGCTCAGGAGAACTTAATCTCATCTGTTGAAAATGTGTGGAAATGATAGAGTGTATGAGATTCAAAAGGCATTGAGAAGATATGGAGTATTTATGTAGTATGCAGGAAGGAATTAATTAGCAAGACACAGTACAGTTACCAGGTATATTTGAAAACCTCCAGGAGTTGTGGATCTGTGTTTAGACCAGGATCAATATCTTACTCAAGTATTGTGCCAGATGTAGTCATGGAAAATTGCAGGTTTTTGAAGTCATTGAGTATTGAGGGTTAGATTGTTAGATGTGGTAAATAATCACAGGGACATAATGTTGGTCTTGGTAAGTATGTGTTGAAATTACAAATATGAAAAAAAACTGGGCAGTTAAAATGAGAGATAGGGGGTGATGTTTATCAGGAGGGTCAGTACACTGTAGGTCCACATGGAGAAGGAGAATCTGGGTATGGGGAGTACTTTTGTGGCAGAGCTAGGAGAGAAGATTGTAGCCACAGGGTGGGACTTCTGGTATTTGATATGAAAGGGATATTCCTAGTAAAAATCTGAGTGATGTGTAATACTCCAGAAATTTAAGCTTGGCAGACAGGCAGAACAAAATTCTAAATCTTGCTGTGTCATTTTCTAGTCATGTAATTTTGTCATAATACTAAAATGTTCTGAACTCTGATCATGTCATTTGTTAACCTGATAAATAAACCATAAGCAGCAGGATTATGGTGAGGATTAAATAAGCAAATACTGTTAATCTCCAAGCAGAGCAACACATTATGCACCTTCTTTTCTCTTTATTTCTGGGCCTCAGATACAACTTGGTGAATTAAGCCTACTATTGCTAATGATAAATTATCAAATGTCTGTGAAATATATTTAATAATTAGTGGTGCTCTAGGGATAATTTACTGGCTATAGATGATTAATGATTTCACACAAATGCACACACACATACTGATATGCACACCACATATACAGGGAGAGAAAGATAAATGCATGCATATTCCTACAAATGATTAATTTGGGACAGGTCTACAACAACCACTTTACTAAATTATAGATGAAGCAACTTGATAGCCTCACAGACCCCTTCAGTCTATAGTTTGTGCCAGCCCTTGCCTTCTGTGGATTGTGGATCATGACAGAAACTTTATGAACATGTACTCCTGTTACTTTCTTTTGAGGGGATTTTTGAGTTCTCAGTTTGGAGGGTGGACATAATTGGTCCCTCCAGATGAAGTTAGTTCTTGGATTGATCAATCTCAACATGAAATAATTTTGTAGTTGCATGATAAGTATCCAAATCCTTTAGGGAAATATCTGAAAGTCACTGTTTACGGGTTGAGGGAGTGATATTTCCAGGGATCCAAAGGAGTTGAACCATGATGATTTAGGGCAATTGCATACAGAAGGACAGGGCAGAATAGAGAAGGGAGAGAGTGCTCTGAGTGTGGGGATAGATGTTGGAGAATCAATGGTACTTCATAAACAAAGAATACTTAAATCTGAGAATTTCCACAATTTTTACCTGTAGGGAAAGACCAAAATCCACATGTGGTATGAGTTAGAGATACCTGTTCTTGAATCATGGAGGGGGTTGGAATACTCTGACCACCATGGGACAATTAACACATGAAAAGTGATGATTTTCATGTTCTTATCTGTAAGATAGCTTTATACACATTTTCATTACTAGCAACATGAGTCATAGCATTCTTATATTTGAGTTTAGATGAGAGCCTTCCCCTGTTTCTCTTAAAGAACACTGTATGTTTCTGCTGGTGGACTGTGGGTGTTATTTCCAGGTGAATATTTGGGTAATTGTGACATGTGGGTATGGAAAATGTAAAAATGTTTTGAGTCTTATGTCTTCTTTCTCCCTCCTCAGCATTGGATGCTTATTGCTCAGATTGAGAGTGAAAAACCAGTGGAAAAGGTTGATGGCAGAAGTTTGACGATGCAAACACTGGTGAGAAGGGAATGATATTTCTACTGAAATAAAATCTTTTTCAAAAATATGCCTATTTCTCCTACTGACCTGGCAGATTCCAAGTACATTGATGAAATACTCACATATTTGAGATCCACTTAATTATACCCAGGACTCTGGTATAACTATGGTGGGTCAGGAAGTAAGAAATAATCCCTCTACCTTTACACTAGTATGTTGCAGCCTCTGTTAAGGCTGTGTGTTCACAGAAGAGATGTGAGAGGATTTATTTGCCTCATGGAGCCTATGGTCTCAGTTGGGAGGTAATTTGCTCATTCTCTGTGTTAGTGGTATCAATGTGCTTAGGATTGTGGTGAATACAAGGGATAGAGATGAGTAACTGCACAACCTAACACTCCAATAGGGAGGCATATGGTTCATCAGGTGAGTTCAATCAGTCCAGCATCACGAGTGCTGGGGTCAGGGCTACGCTGTGTTCAGGAGATGACAAGAAATAGATCACAAGGGGCTATGAAAATAATGTATTCATATAATCTGATAGTAAACTTCTTACAGTTTTGATAGAATATATTTTCACATTTTGAAAAAAGTTTTAAATTCTCATTGCCATCTTTCCCCAGTTAACCATTTTCTTGGATTTTATCAATATTTGTACAACTTTGGTAAGTTGAAGAAAAGAATAGGGAATATTGTTTCCTTATTTTAAGCTGTGCATAGAGGAGGAATATTGTAGGGAGAGTAAAATTTTAGGACCAGTGAAAATACTTGAAGGTCTATTGAGAAAGAGAGACCAGAACAAATAGTCTATTTATCCTTGAACAGAGTCAAGATGAATATACAAGAGATACAATGAAATTGGCAGTATGGAAGTACAGGAGAATATTGACTACAGGTGGTCTCCTCACAGAGAAAGAGTCAGCCTAGGACTGTATTTTGGTATAGCAGTCATAGGGGGCTATAGTTTATGTTACTTTACAGCCTACACTCATATCATAGTAAACAGCTGAGTTTTGTGGAGTTGGAAGAGGAAGAACCTACTGTCCCCAAATTCTGCAATAAAGTGTATAGACCTCTGAAGAGTTATACACAGTGCTTCAAGTCTTCCACCACTTTATTGAATAATGGATTTATCACCTGTACTTAAGTTTTGGTTAGATAGGAATCATCAGTCATTGGGTTTTTCAAAATTTAAAAAATTTTGTCAAACCATTTCATAGACAAGGAAACCAAGATCACTGCAGGTGCCACAAAATTGGTTACGTTTGATTTTAAATTTGTGTCCAGTTGGAGGTCAAGTATCACAAAATGGGGTAATGAAACAATATTACATGAAAAATGTAGTTTATTACTCCAAGACCCTTGGGAGACAGTGTTGCCATGTGGAGTCATTGGGGAGTGTGAACAACCCAGTTTGTGTGTGGGCAGCACACAAGCAGAGCCAAAGGGACCAATCGGTTTATGCTTCTATGCTTTTATTGTAGGATGGGGTATACATTAGATTTTGTACAAGAGGTAGAGATTGGTTAGTTTAGAGCAAATACCTGTCAAAGAGGAAGGACATTCAGGGTTCCAGGGTTGTTGGGATGTTACCATAGCATTTGAGATCACCAGAGGGTTCTGGGTGAGGCATTTTAGCAATGCTGGTGGTAAGCAAAGATGTAGGTTTGAATTCTGGGGTCTTTAGGCTGGAGGGATAGAAAGCTGTTACTTAGGCCAAGGTCAGTGTTGAGGCAAGCCATTTGGCCAAAGATGGATACTAAGGCAGTACACAAAAATATTTTTATAAGATGGATGGGAATAATTGAATAATCATTGCATTAAAAAGTGGAAGATCATGATTAATGCTTCCATAATTATGAGTCTGTGAATTTACTTGAAATAGTTGGAGATTTAGTTATGGATACTCATGAACAAATTTGATGATCACCATTTGGAAGTCATTATTATCAGTCTGTGGGAAAACTTTAAGGGTACATCACACCATATGTCGTGCACTATTGCCTAATGGTGAAGTTTTATGTATGCAGAGTTTGTATGTCTCTGTGAGTGTGTCTGAAAGACAGATCCCAGGTTAGCAGTAAGAATGACCTAACTGGGATTCCAAACACATTTTGGTCCTTTTATATGCCCAACACCTTCCCTTCCTCAGTGCCATCATTTCTACCTACCTACTGTGGATATTGTAGGAATAGCCTTTTCTGAAGTCAATTGCTTATGATGTTTTAGGAATTGGTGACCTTCAATGATGTAGCTATAGACTTTGATGCAGAGGAGTGGGCCTTGATGGACACAACCCAGAGAAACATATTCAGAGATGTTATGCTGGAGAGTATCAATCATCTGATGTCAGTGGGTGAGTTTAAAATTTTCTCTACAGTGTATACATCTATCTATCCATCAATTCAACCATCTAACTAATCCCTAAGCAATATATTCAAGTATCTATACAACTTCCCCATATGCCACTCTTATTTCTTCTCTGATTCTTGCATAATGTTATGACTACTTGTAAGAAACTCCGTCTTTTCTATTTTTCCTTATGTCTCATTTGTCAAACCATTGGCCTGTGATATTCCTGACTAAAATTTCGTATCATTTTTGCTGCTTTACAATTCAGAACAGTATGAGAACTCAATGAATATTGTTTCTATAGATAAAATATTGTCTAGATAGTATTATCCTCCTGGGACTCTGGTGAAGTTTCAGTACACAGTAGAAAAATAATAGACATGTTCTTTTCCACATAGAACATTGATTGAGTAGAGCCTATTTTAATGGATGCTTTTATAAAATATTCTTCAAAACTGTGAAGTTTTAATTTTTCCTTGTATATAAAGAATGAGGATGTGTTGTCTAAGAATTTAGGCATGGGCATCAACATATACTTAATGACTTTGATTGAAGGTCAGGAGTCATCCTTTGCTGGAAATGGATTATCAACATACTGTGTTTAAATTGCACTTCCTTGTGGTGCTCTTCACAGTTTACCGTATTGTTCCTAATCATCTGCCCTAGACTTGATTATCATGAACTTGTATCAGCATAGAACTCAAAATATATGCTTGTTTCTTGTAAGTAGGGTATCAGCTCTGCAAATCTGAAGTGGTTTCCCAGCTGGAACAAGGAGAAGAACTGTGGAGGGAAGGATTAGGATTCCTTCAAGGACAGAGTACAAGTGAGTTCTAGGATGCTGTGTTTCATTATGAGAAGGGGCATGGTGTCAATGAATGAGGTCTTTAGAAATGTCAACTGAAGGTTTCCTTAATTGAGTGATATTCCGTGAAATGTAGGCTATGACTTGGGAAATCCAGAAATTTGCAATTATTCCATACCAATATCAATCTCTAGTTAAGAATCCATCTATGATTGTCTTTTGCTTAAAGAAAGAGATATTTGTGTACCTATAGGAGTTAAACTTACACACAGTGGCCTTTGTCCCTATCCTCCTCTTAGAGGAATTTCTCTTTCTTTACCACCCAACATGCCATCTTATTATTATCAATTACTTTAATACTGAGAATGTTTTAGTTCTCTATTTCTAGAAAATGCTTTGCTATTTTCTAGAGTATACCTTAATTTCAGGTTGCTCCCCATGTAAATGAGAATTTGAAACATAATCACATGAACCTTGGAAGTTTTTTAACATTTCAGTCTGCTAATGCCACTTTATGATGTTTTTAAAATTATTTCAGGCAGACAAAATGAGCCCAGAAAAGAAGAACTGATAAACATGCCATGTATCTGTGATAAGGACAAATATACTATTCCGTTAAAGGTAAGCATCATGAGTATGACAGTGGTCTTCCAAATAAGTAGCTGGGATTGAATAGTCTAGGAGTTCAGCACAGTCATCTGACTAATGAAATATGGGATTAAACACTGCTCCATCAATAAGTTTTGGATAGTTCCAATTAAGGGAAAATTAACCTGAGCTGAAAGCCATAACCTGAAATCTTATAAAAGCACAATTGTATAAACATGTTTATATACCTATACTTTGTGACTTTGAAGTTTGCAAAATTGATTAGATAGCTCTGCAGTTGAGATGCTAAAAAGAGAAAATTTCTGCCTACAAGAAAGTGGCATGATGAATTTTAACTGGGGCCTACTGTATGATTAGACTAGCGAATTGAATCAATGTTTACATGTTGACATACATTTAACAGTTTCTCTTCTCATTTATACCAGCAGATTTCTAACATTGGAGAGGATCCCTTTGAAAGTAATGATTTGGGAAAAGATTTAATTCACTGCACATTGTCTGACATGGAAACAAACCCCTATGTAAATGAACAATTTCAGAAAGCTATCAATTCCCAGTCATTCTTTAGTAGACATAAGCAAATTCAGTATGGAAATAACCACATTGTTCCACATGTCTGCCATCTATGTGGGAAATCCTTCCGTCGATGTCATTCCCTTAAGGAACATGAGAGAAGTCACACTGGGGAGAAACCATATATCTGCCATCTATGTGGGAAATCCTTCAGTCGATGTCGTAACCTTAAGGAACATGAGAGAGGTCACACTGGGGAGAAACCATACATCTGCCATGTATGTGAGAAATCCTTCAGTTATCCTGGTAGCCTTAAAAATCATGAGAAAACTCACATGGTTGAGAAACCATATGTTTGCCATTTTTGTGGTAAATTCTTCACTAGTAAGTTTAACTTCACAGAACATGTGAGAACACACACTGGGGAGAAACCATATGTCTGCCATCTATGTGGGAAATGCTTCAGTCATTGTGGTAGCCTTAGGGAACATAAGAGAACTCACACTGGGGAGAAACCATATGTATGCCATCTATGTGGGAAATCCTTCAGTCATTGTTGTAGCCTTAGGAAACATGAGAGAACTCACAGTAAGGAGAAACCTCACATTTGTCATCTTTGTGGGAAAGACTTCACTAATAAGTTTACCCTCAAACAACACATGAGAACACACACAGGGGAGAAACCATACATCTGCCATCTATGTGGGAAATCCTTCAGTTGTTGGAGTACCCTTGGGAAACATGAGAGAACTCACACTGGGTAGAAACTGCCCATCTGCCATCTATGTGGGAAATCCTTCAGTCATCATGATGGCCTTAGGCAACATGAGAAAACTCACACTGGTGAGAAACCATGTTTGCTATCTTTGTGGTAAATACTTCATTTATAGTTCTATCTTCAGACAACATATGTGAATGCACAATGGGGAGAAACCATATGTCTGCCATCTATGTGGGAAATCCTTCAGTGAAAGTGGTAGCCTTAGGCTACATGAGAGAACGCACACTGGGGAGAAACCATATGTATTCCATCTATGTGGGAAAGACTTCAGTTATAGTTTTACTCTCATCCAACAGGTGAGAAATCACACGGGAGAAACCACAGGTCTGCCATTTATGAGGGAATCATCAGTGTGGTACTCTTAGAGAACTTGGAAGAATTCACACTGGGAAGAAACCATTTGTCAGCTTTTTTCATGGGGAAGCCTTCACTGATAGACTGATCCTCAGACAACATGAGATATTAACACTGGGGAGAAAACATGTCTGCCATCTATGTGTGAAAGCCTTTAGACATAAATCTGCCATTAGGAACATCAGAGAACTTATTAAATATGTTGTGCATATTGTAGTTTTCAGACACAGCTACCACATTTAAAAAGTTAAAAAAATAAAACACAACACAGTAGTGTAAATCTCTGTCAATGTAATCAATGCCTAAATGCCTTTATTTACAATCTATCCTTAATAATGTGATTGCTCTATCCTGAGAGGAACACTATGTAATTACTTATAATAGATTTCAGCTCATCAACTCTAGGAGATAATTATGATGTCATTATTACTCAATGAAGAAATGTGTGAAATCCTTAAATTACAGTGTGCAATATACATGAAGTTTCACATTTTATACATTATTCTCTGTATATATATGGAATGAAGAAAAGTCTTTGGTAGTTTTGAATTTATCCATCAATGCTTAATTTCCCATACTAAGGAAATGTCTACCGTGAACTCAAATCAGAATGTGTTCAGCTGGAGTTCACCTCAGGAATATGAAACTGAGGAAAACATCTAACAAGAATGCTTCACAGAACAATTCAACCATGATTTCAGAGTTTTGCCAACTAACCTATAAATGAAAACTAAATTAAAATACAGGATTGTGAAGTGATCTTGGAGTGCTGAATGCAGAATTTTGTAATGAGTTGTAGGCAATGAAATCAAAGTTCTTCTCGACGTACTTGCAAATATTTATGAGGTAAAAGCTGTACCTCAAAATTCTATGATGTTCAGCTTCTATTTTTTCACACAATTCTAAACATAAATATAATGACTCTGTGAAACCAGGGATCTTTGAACATTAACTGAAAAATATACAGGCCAAGATTATGTGTCATAAGCCTTATATACTCTGAACAGGTATAAAAACAGCAGTAATGAACAGAATATAAATAAATAATAACTTTGGATTCATTTCTGGTGATACAGACATTTTCCTTTCCACTGTCTGAGTTGGTCTTTTACATTAAAATGAAATTAAAATTAACTCTTACAGGAATAATAAGGTTGTAAGTCGTGGAGTATTGGGTAGCCTGGGGATGGAAAATCTTGAGCATGCATTTGGGTCATTCCCTCCATTAAAAATGGGTGGTGTGGGATACAAGATGGCAGATTAGGAGACATAGAGCAAAATTTTCCTCTGTGAAAAACACTAGATGAAAGACAAAGTGCTCCAGAATAGCAGTTCCAGGGTTCCACCTGCTGGGCAAAGACTTTTACATCCATAGTGACCGTGCACTTGGGGAAACTGATAGACTGTGTTTGGAATCATGTGAGTGTTTGAGTCCCCTGGGGAAATGGCAGCCAGAGCCATGCCATGGTGGGGAGAAACTGAGAGACAGTGTTTGGTGGCAGGTTAGTGTAAAATCTGGAAAGCAGCTTGGGAATCAGCAGTAAAAGCCACAGTTGAAGGGTGGTGGGGAGTGCTTTCCATGTCCTGAGCACCTGCCTCAGCCAAGAGCCCCAAAGACAGAGCAGTCCAACAAGTGGAGGATCACAGAAGTGGGTAGTTTCCATCCCCTGTAGAAACATTTTTGCAGTGGGATGGGAGATACCCCTTTGCAGGATCATGGCTGAGAGTTTCCTGAAGGATTTTGATGGCCTGTGATGGCACAAATTCCTCCTCCACAGAAGCCTGCAGAGTGCACAGCCTAGAAGCAGTATTGCCACAAGAAGTGCCAGGAGCCCTACACCAATCATGGGGACTTGTGGGCCCACTATAGAGTGGGACTGTGAGCAATCTGAGATCAAGTGTTAGAAATCTGTTGCAGCCCCAGTGCATTCCAGCCACAGCCACAGGAATGGCTGGGAGTACTGGGTATTAAAACCATCTTCCTTGCCAAACTGCACAGGGCACATCTCCCACCCACAGGGCTGGTAGTCCCTGCTGCACATGATAGAACCTCCACAATGTTTGGACTCCACATGATGCATAAAAAAGTTGGGGAGAATTGACTGGACTGTAGGTGTTGACTCCAGCAGGCCATCTGCTGGTAAGTCAGGGAGAGTGCACTCTACTAACCTGTAGCTCCATCAAATTGTAGATAATTGTT
This sequence comes from Choloepus didactylus, assembly GCF_015220235.1. NCBI lineage: Eukaryota > Metazoa > Chordata > Mammalia > Pilosa > Megalonychidae > Choloepus > Choloepus didactylus. The sequence continues at coordinate 4,282,902 of NC_051331.1, forward strand.
GAAATAAGCCTGCATATCCTAAAAGAACCCTATCAAGATAAATGCCAAGAGGCCAAAAATAACAGAATTTTAAAGCATATGAAGAAACCAGAAACTGAATAACCAAAATGCTCAAATTAAAAAAATCAGGAGACACAGACTTGGAGCAATTAATCAAAGAAGTAATCACAGATACCAATATCATGGCTCAGGATGTAAAGGACATCAAGGTGACCCTAGAAGAGCATAAAGAATATGCAAGAGTAAATTTTAAGAAGAGGATTTTTGGAAATAAAAAACTTGATCAAATTAAAAGGATTCTTCTTGGGAAAACTTCCCAACACTTCTCAATGATATAAATATGCAAATCATAGATGCCCAATGAACTCCAAACGGAACAAATCCAAATAAACCCACTCTGAGACATATTCTGATCAGATTTTCACATGGTGAAGAGAAGGAGCAAGTTCTGAAAGCAAGATTGGGAGTAGCAAATTAATCCTAAATCAAGTAGAGGAAAAGAAATAACAATGAATAAAGCAGGAAACATGACAACATGATGAACTTGAAGACATAATGCTTAGTGAAATAAGCCAAGTACAAAAAGAGAGATTTGTATGTTCCCACTAATGTGAACTCACTGAAAAATGCAAAATAACTTTTATATGTAGAATGTAGGTTTCTAGTGATAGCAACTATTGAAAGGGCAGTGATTTTCTAATAACAGATGAGTTATGGAGGGTAACCTTAATTTTATGGGGATGCTTATGAATGATTATGGTTTGTTAAATTTTGGGGGGTATGGTAGGAACATGTTGAAAGGAATGTATTTCTGGCTGTTTTTCTTAATACTTTTGTTGAAATGATTTGTTTTTTTCTTTAAATTTTTTGATTAAGTTTAAAAACTGGGTTGCCACTATATATCACCAGAAGGGTGGCTCAAGTGGTGTTAGAAGGGGTTGCTTGCTTAGGGGGCTGAGATGGTGGCAGCTGGGGAGATTCTGCACATCCCTGCCCTGTGGCTCCTCCCAGCCACAAGCTCCAAGAAGGGCTCCAATTCCCTGGGCTCCACATCCCTACACAGGGCTCACCAGACACCTAGAGCTACACCCTTGGCAGTGGCCAACTGGGGTTTAAGGAGGAGGATGTGGTGGGCAGTGTCAGGCCAAGGATTTGGAGCATGTGTGGTGGCTGTGGTGACTGATGCCTTGGCTGGCCCTGTAACCTCTTCAGCTTCCTGTTGCTGCCCCTGCCAGGAGTGCCTTCTTCTCAAACTTCACCTGGAAAACATCAGGACCTGGTGCCCATCACCCACCCTGAGAGCTCCCAGTGGTTCCATCCACCCACTGCTCACAGTCTGGTCACCAGTTCACTAGAACAAGTGGTTTCTGCTGCTCAGCTACCTGACTTCTAGCCTTCTATCCTTGATTCCACCAGGCTGTGCCAGGTTGTGGGTTCACTGTCATTGCCTGTGGCCATATCAGCTCCCCCAGGCTGACCTGCAAGAGGGACAGCTGCCAGACTGATTCTGTGACCATCAGAAGCAGACCTGGCATTCAAAACAGATCTGTGTTATGGCCCATCAGCAGAGGGTACAGAGTTTGCAGGTAAGAACCATGCACACAGCTGTCATGTAGGGGCAAGATTCTGTACAAGATGACATCAAGCCTGAGCAGGATGCAATGCTGATATCATCACAATGAATGACAGAAGCTGTGCTCACATGACCTCTGCAAAATGTGGCTGTGGATTGGGTTGGCTGTGTCTAAAAAAGATTTCAGAACTGTATTACCTCAGCCCTGCTGGCTGCCCCTTCTAGGGCAAGAAGCCACAGAGCCAGAAGATTCTTTGGCCATTGGACCCATTGGTTGATGCTCCAGTGGGGGTTTCCCTCATGGCTGGCATTGCCTTTCCTGCCATGGTCACTGTCATTCTTGTTTGTGTTGGCAGGAGGATCCTCAGCAGGTGTGAGGGAAGGAAAACCTCCAAGCACTGGAGGAAATTGACTATTGCAGGTAGAGTGTCTTTGTCAGTCTTGGCATCCCCAGTTATTGCTGCAGTTATTGGTCATGTCTCCCCATGAAGCTGGCATATGTCTATAGGGTTGTGTCCATTTCTTTCTGTCCTGGAGGAGTCTGGAGATAGCACAGCCCAGGGAAAGAGAGTGAAAATTTCCCTTGGGGGTGAAAGTTATGACAGTAGCTGTCATAATTCTGACAAGTAAGTAAGATGAATCTCACATCATATTTCAAATAGAAAACTGCCCTTGATGATCTCAGATGTAAAGCTTACATTTCTGGCTTCCATTAACACTTCAGTCAATGTTTTTGATAAAAGACTCCATACTACTTAAAATTGATTTAACTTGAGTATCTCTTATATCTCCACCATTTTACTATAAAATTCTTTAAGTATAATCAATGTGTTATTGAAGTAATATCAACTTGGATGCAATATATGATATAATTGATATCCTGAGAAAATATACTCAAAAAATATGTCCCATAACACCATTAATTTAATATTACTAAAATATTTCAAAAGTAAAGTCTCTGGAGATGTATAAAAATTCTTAAAATTGTGTCCTTTGGGGGAAGTTACTTGAGAATCATTGTATTTCTGCTTTACATTATGCTTTCATTTGCACTATTTGATTTTTTAAGCTATAGTGATTTTATTACTATCAATATGCATTTATATATTTAGAGAGGAAAAAGAAGTGAAGACTGATAACCTTACCAGAAAAAGTGATGGATTGCTCTATTGATTGGTTGATTTATGCATTCATTATTTACACCACAATGAATGTTCACAGATCTAGAAAATAGGAATAATGAGATCTAGTATTTTTCCTTTCAACTTATGAAAGTAGATATTAATTGTGGGAATCAGTGTTTAATAACATTGTGGATTTGAATAAGATGAAATATGTTGAGTCTTGTGTAAAATATTATGTTTTACCATACATGTTAATCATATTTCAGGATGTGAATAAGCTGAGACATAAAGAGATTGTTTTATGCATTGTTAGTAATCTGAGAATAATTAATTGATGTTGATTCACAGCTAATTCCTTGTTAATGTTTGTCTTCATAACTGTCACTATAATTTGTGAAATTTTAACCTATATTTGAAGCCCCTATGCTTACAATTCCCTAGGCTAAATTCTTAATAAACCCTGGTGAACAGCACATATTCTCATGGACTTGCTTAAACTATTTTTATTGATGAGTTGAAACTTGAATAGACATTTGCAGACTAGCCAAGCCTTCAAACCTCAACTTCTGTAAAGGAACAGTAATCATGCCCCAATACTTCATATTCTGGTTTGTTCCCTTTTACTAGTGATTAACATGATCATTTAATACACAGAGAACCTCTGATAACTTCCAGAAGGCAGGGCAGGTGTCACTATCAGAGTGACCTCCTGCTTACAAAATTCTTTCATTTTTCTCCTCCCTCTTGTTCAATATTTCAGGACCATTTGAAACAATTCTTTGAGAAGTTTTATTTTCTTGTTTCTGTTTTATGCCAATCTGTTTATAAGTTTAGTGTTAACATCTTATGACTAAGGTGGTTAAAAATAGCCACATCTATATTTGTAAGAAGCTCTAAACTAGTAAAACTTGTTTCAGCATGAAGGTTGAGATCTTAGGAAGACTTTACATTTTCTATAAATTAAACTAATCTTTCAAGCCCATTATCAAACTGTTACTGCATATTATAGGAATGCAACAGGATTCCATGGTTTGAACACAGAATAGAAAATTGTTATGTTGCACTCTTAAATCAACATTTTCTAGTTTTAATTTACATGTGACAGTACAGAACAGTTAGAACTTCACACCATAATAGGAAGGCATTTTTTATGTCTTGACTGCCATTTACTTGCTTTGTAGCTCTGAGAAGTGTTTGATCATCTTCAAAACATCACTTCCTTATAAATAGAATTTCTAATAATACCCTCATCATGAGTTTAATGTTTAGAAAATATTTCAAATAAAGCCCATTCTCAAAATGGTGGCTATGTTGAGGAAAAATAAATAAAAAAGTATTAAAAATCACTGACAAAAGCATTAATTATGTTATCCATTCACCATTTGCTTTTCTACCATCCTAAACCCATAGTACTATTGTTTCTAAACAAAGTAGTAGAAGGAAAACACAGGATTCACATTTGCTAATGGGATTTTCTGTTAAGAAGAAGATGACATAAAATGTTCTGAAATGATTTGTATAGAGAGTGTAAAACTAAGACCAGCTCTTCACTTTCAGATGGGCAGATGGCAGGAGGGTCAAAGCACAGCAAAGCTTTCCAGTGGTAACTAGAATATTGCACAGGGGCTCTCATACCACAACATATTAAAGCAAATTGCATTGACTTTAATGCATAAAAATGAAGAATGCATTTTCAGTCTGAAGAACAACTAGTAAAATTTTTCACTTTGTATTCACACATCCATATAAAATTCAATTTACTTAAAGTTAATTCAATGTTACAAAATATTTAGGGGTGAATTAAGCACACAGTGTTCTCGGGGCTGTCTGCAGGTATCATAAGCAAGTGCTTATGTGCTCTTTCATAATATGCTATGAAAAAACCCTAGAATTGCACTTCAAGTATAAACATAGATACAGGATATATACAGGAGAAAATATTTTATTTTTATGTCTGTATATATTTTATTTTCATGTGAATAATTCATTTACTCATTTTGTACCGTGTGCATATAAAGAACAGACTAGCAAAGAGAACATAATAGGCAGATATTTTTTGTAATTTAATAGCAATAATATAAGAAAATACACAACTTTTAAGATAAACAGAACCCACTATAATGAAATTTATTTAAATAATTTAAATTAGTATTCTGCATATAGAAAATTTGGGCAGCCAGAAGAGCCCTTCTGTCACTCGCTGTTTTGCTGGCAGTGGTTCCACTAGATGCTGTTATCCAATAACTGTGCACTTTCATTAGCAGTTATCTATTCTGCTTAAAACTTCTGGGACTGAGTTTTCCAATTCAATGAATAATAAAAAATACATTGGTCTTGTGTGTGTACCAACCTTATTGGTATTTTCTATTCCAACTTTTTTAAAAATGCTAGAGCAGGAGAGAATTGGAGGTGATTCATGGAGGAGGTGAAGAAGAGGAAAAGAAGACAACCATAACATCAAACACAGTTAATACTGTCTTTTCTTACACCGGGAAGGAAAGGCAGGAATTCTGGTAAGTGTCCAATCATGCTTCAGATGCAGGCAAGGATGAGTGGGCAGTTGAGATGATTAAGTCCATGGCAGAAATCATTCTATTTATGACAAGGACATCTCTGTTCAGTTTTAGTTTAAAATGTAGGTTAGTAATGGCACTAGAGGGAGCCCCTGGTTATATAGCCCTCAGCATAAAAAGTAGAAAGTGCCCAGGTGTAATTTCTTTTTTTTTTTTTTTTTTTTCTTACAGTGGCAACTCAATTTTATTCTGGAATAAAATAATTTCTCGAAGAAGAATATCTGAGAATATTCTCTTACTTTCACTTTGAAAATCTTGATTCAGCTTTTCTAAATTAAACCAAGGACTAAAACAAGAGTATACATTTCCCAGACAGCTTTTTGGTAAATTAAAAGTTATTCACCCATTTCTATCATCTGATAGATACAAAAGAATTTCTGCAAAGCTTTAGGATGATCCAGAAATAGATTAATAGCAAGAATTAAAGAACAATTTTTAAGTTTTGGGAAGAAAAAATTTTCTAGGTGCCACAATTTTATTTTTTCAAAATTATCTATGTGCTAGGTTATATTTTATGTTTAAAATGTTTATCTGTTAAGTTACATTGAGATATTTAGCCTTCTTGTATTACTATTAAGGAATATTTTTTCACCCTTATTTATATTACACTGACAAAATGGCAGTTCTACAATTAAATAAGACACTAAAACGTTAAAAAGTTGGGATAAGCGCAAAAATGCACCTTGAACTTTGCTTGTTTAACCACTTAATATCATGGGTGGACACCTTCCTTTATGATAACAAATACCAGACCATAGACTAATTTAACTTGAGTTATAAAATATTTTTAACACTCAAATGGGTTTGAAAATATAAACATCTCTGCTCTAGCACATAGTTTTTGGGGGAGAATTATTCATCAGAATACAGCAGATCCAAGTACGCACAAATGGGTAGTAAGAGAAAACTATTTTTATAAAATATTATGGAAGGGTAGAGAAAGGAATGGATCTTTTTTTAAAAAAAGAGGAACCGATAACTTATTAAATAATTCCTTTATAAACTTTTTATCCTAGACCCAGTTTCATAGAAATCTTGAAATGATATTAAACATTTCTCTTCCCTTTTGTTTAACAGGTAGATACCAAAAGTCCTATCTTAATAAACTTTAAGGCAACAATATGGAATCAAGTCTCAAATTAGATGCTGTATTCTAATACAGACTACCTGCTGTCTAACTCCACCATGTCACTGGTCAGTCCATAAAAATAATTTAAGCCAACTCATATTCAGGAAAAAAAAGAAGAGAGACTAAAATGTCAAATATACTTCCTACGAAATTGTTTCTTTGCATAACTCAAACACCAGAGTTTTATGTCATCAAATTGCTCATGCAAAAATAACCTAACATTTAAAATTAATCTAAGTTGTTATTTATAGTACACTTAATATATAAAAGGAAATATTATAAAAGTAGAAGTCTAAAGCATTTCTTAAATCAAAATACTTGCCAGATTATCAAAACCAATAACACTATAACTTTAAATTTTACTACAGAGGCTTTCTCAATAGCTCATCAAAACAACACACACTAGCTCTCCTCCCCAAAAACTATAAATACACAGATCTATAAATTGGAAGGCAGAGAAGTATTAACTTCAAATAGTTCATTTTAATTATGAACTGGTATTGCCATTTCTAGAAACATTAATGATACTGTATCAATTCACCAATATCCATGACTAATACGTAAACTTGTAAGGATCCTGGAAATTGCATATCTTGCTGGCCAAGCAGAAATATTTACTTTTATGAAACGTTTTTTGAGAAATAATGCTAAAAATTTACAAGGCTTGAAAACATAGTTTAACAAAGTTTAATGTGAAAAAGAAAAACACCAAAATTTGTAAACTAAAAGTCTTTTGGCTTTCTTACAAATGGTATCCTTATCCCCCATCTTTCAGAGCGTGAAGACTTTTCCAGGAAAAATAAAATGATTAAAAATTTTGCTTCCTATATAACTTCATGTGTCAGAGTCACTTCCAGATCCTGTTCTGCTGTCATCTGGCCCATCACTTTCTTTGTCCCAGTCTTTCATAGATGCTCCCATCATGAAATCATCACGTAGGATAGACCATCCTGGGCCCTCTTCTGATTTCATTTCAGCCTGTTTGGCTTTTGGGTTCCTCCCAGTAGAACTCTTCTCATTTGTACTTCCATCCTGTCCTCTAAGAACACTGATGAAATCTTTCTTAGAAACTGTTGATATCAACTTAGCACGCTTTCTCATAGAGCTTCCAGATTCTTTAACCTTTTCATCAACATTCTTCTGATGCTTCTGAACAGCATCAAATAATTGCACCACACCCCTTGTTGCAATTCTCTGAAGATTTCTTTCTGTTTCTTTGTCTTTGACAACATCTGGCTTTACTCTGCATATCATTTCCCACTCCCGCTTCTTATCAAGCTGTTTTCTTTTCTCTAGTCTCTCTTGCTTTAACTTTTCTTTTTCCTTTTCCAGCTCTTTGTTTTTGACCAAAATGGTGGGTTTACTTTTAGGAGTTTTTTTGTTAAGGATCTTAGCCATGGCATCTGCCCAGCCCGTATTAGTTCCAACACCAGATTCTGCAGCGTTCTCATTTTCTTTGTCACAAGGTTCAACATCATCTTCATTGTCAGCTTCTACTGCTTCATCATCAGAAAATTGGTCCTTTTCTGATCCACAGCTTCCTACAGAACCTTCCAGCTCTACTACCCGCCTTCTGTTCAGGACCAGACTCCAGAGCTGTGGGAGGAGAGCAGCGGGCCACACCTCCTTACACCAGTCTGGAGTGACAGGCTGACAGGCGCCACCTCCGCTGTCTGCAGTGTCTTTGTGTTCATCTTCCAGCTCTGATGCTGCGGCCCTGGCTACCATTTTCATCTTCTTTTTCTTCTTTAGGGAATTTTTCAGCTTTTTCCCCCGCATTCACATGTGATCCCTGAACGGCAGTGGCCATTATTGCCCAGGTGTAATTTCAAATAGATAATTTGCTCCAGATGGCTCTAGGCAATCAGGAGCTCTTCCATGGTTCTCAGAAATGCTACTTACAATTCTGTCATTGATCTCTAGTTTTATTCAACTGTGCTCAGAAAAAACAGTCATTGTATCTTTACCAGCTGGAGTATGGTTACTTTGGTCCTTGTTCTGGTTTGCTAATGATGTCATTAATCAAAATATCAGAAATAGATGGGCTTTTATAAAGGGGGTTTATTTCATTACAAAGTTACAGTATTAAGGGCATAAAGTGTCCAAGGTAAGAGGGTGCTTTCACTGAAGGATGGCCAATGGCATCTGTAAAACCTGTTAGCTGTGCAGTCACATGGCTGGTATCTGCTCCAGAGTTCTGGTTTCAAATTGGCTTTCTCCTAGGATGTTCCTCTCTAGGCTACAGCTCCTCAAAAATGCCACTCTTAGTTGCTCTTGGGGCGTTTGTCCTCTCTTAGATTCTCCAGAGCAGAAGTCTTTCAAAGGCCATCTCCAAAATGTCTCTGTAAGCTGCAGCTCCTCTCTCAGCTCCTGTGCACTCTTCAAAGTGTCTCTCTTGGCTGTGCAAGTGTGCTCCTTCTGTCTGAGCTTATATAGTGCTCTAGTAAACTAATCAAGGCCCACACTGAATGGGCAGGGCCACAGCTCCATGGAAATTATCTAATCAAAGTTATTGCCTACAGTTGGGTGGGTTGCATCTCCATGGAAACAAAGAATTACAATCTAATCAACACTAATACATCTGCCCACAAAAGATTGCATCAAAGACCATGGCATTTTAGGGGACATAATACATTCAAACTGGCACAGACCAGTATATGGACTATTTTGATATATTCTGTCAAAACCATGTGGTACTGGCACAAAGATACATGTACTGATCAATAGAATCAAATTGAGAATTTGGACATAGACCCCCAGAGGTACAGTCAACTGATCTTTGAAAAGTCCCCCAAAACTGCCGATTTGGGACATAACAATCTCTTCAAAAAATGAGGCTGGGAGAGCTGGATATCCATATCCAAAAGAATGAGAGAACCCCTACCTCACAGTCTACACAGAAATTAACTCAAATTGTATCAAAGACCTCAATACAAGAGGGAGCACCATAAAACTATAAGATTATGTAGGGAGTCATCTTCAAGACCTTGTATGAGGACATCACTTCTTAGACCTTACATGGAAAGCATAAGCAATGGAAGAAAAAAATAGATGAATGTGAACTCCTCAAAATTAAAAGCTTCCATACCTCAAAGGAATTTGCCAAAAAGGTGAAGAGGCCACCAACTCAATGGGAAAAAAATATTTGGACACCATGTATCTAACAAAGACTGATATCTTGTACATATAAAGAAAACCTACAGCTCAATGGCAGTTGTACTTACAGGCCATTTATAAAATGGGCAAAAGATATGAAAAGACATTTCACTAAAGAGGAAATACAAATGGCTAAAAAACACATGAAAATTGTTCATCTTCACTAGCTATTAGGGAGATGCAAATAAATACCACAACGAGATACCATCTCACAACAGTTAGAATGGCTGCCATTAAACAAATAGTAAACTACAAATGCTATAGAGGTTTTGGAGAAATTGGAACTCTTATTGTTGTTGGGACTATATAATGGTACACCACTGTGAAATACAGTCTGGCAGTTCCTTAGAAAAGTAGATATTGAGTTACCCCTTGATCCAGCAATTTCACTTCTTGGTATACACCCAGAAGATCTGAAAGCAGTGACATGAACAGATATTTGCACACTGATGTTCATAGCAGCAGTTTTCACAATTGCCAAGAGAAGAAAACAATCCAAATATCATTGAATAGATGAGTGGGTAAAGAAAATGTGGTATATACAAATGATGGAATACTACACAGCAGTAAGAAGGAAAGATGCCATGAAATATGACAACATGAATGAACCTTGAAGACATGATGCTGAGTAAAATAAGCCAGGCACAGAAAGAGTGATATTGCATGTTACCACTAATGTAAACTCTGTGAAAATTGTAAATAAATGTTTTATATTGTAGACTGTAGGGGACCTAGCCATAGACAGCAACTAGTGAGAGGAGAATAATAATTTACTAAGAAGAGATAAGTTATGGAGGGTAATTTTAATGTAATGGGAAGGCCCAAGAATGACTATCATTTGATAATTTCGGGGGGTATGTTAGGAACACGATGGAAGAAATGTAGTTATTTTAGATTATTTGTTTTTCTTATTCCTTTGGTTATAGTTTGTTAATTTTCGTGTGGTATGGTAGGAACATATTGGAAGCAATGTAGTTATTTTTAGTTATTTGTTTTTCTTATTCATTTGGTTTGTTTTGTTTGAAATGCTTTTTTAATTTTTTGTTTGTTTTTTAATTTTTTGTTAAATAAAACAAAACAAAACAAAAACTAAGGAAAGAAAGTAGAGAAAAACAGAATGTGGTCTTGAGAATGGGGATTCATTGGAGCAGAAGTAATCCAGTTCTCCCCTACCTGTAATCTTTTTGAGGTTGGACTTATTATAGAAAAAGGAGAATGAGACATAATAATGTTGGTCTCTATATCCAAAGGTGTAAATTGTATATGGGATTTCTGGTCATGACTATCAGTAGGATATTTTTGGGTCTTTTTTTTTTTTTTTTTTCCATTATTGCTCTTTGGGACCTCCAATCCAGAAAAAAATCAGGATTAATTCTGGTCTACTGGGTTCTGAGCTCTTTAATGTCTAAGCAAGGACTTCTCAGGAACTGAATGTCAAATATACTCACATGCCCCTGGAGAGCCAGAAAGAGGACTTCAGCTGTCCTTCTGAGATTGGCCTTCCTCCAATCTGCATCAAAGATAATAACTATGAAAACTTTTAGTCCCACATCTAACAGAGAACTTCAGTGTGTATAAAGTACAGGAAGAGAGGTGACATAAAAAGAGAACTGTTCAATTTTTAACAAAATTTAGAGGAAATATCAAGGATCTAGTACTATTATTTTTTTCTGGAGAATATGGGAAAAAGATTGCTGTCTTCAAACAATCAGTGCTACATTAACATCTCCTGTCTCTTCAGTTTGTTTAAAATTCTTAACAAAATAAATGGCTTTAGTGTGAAGGCCAAGTCAAGGATATGACTGTAAGACATTTTATTAAAAAGGGCACATCCTGAACTAGAGTCAATATAAGATTAAGTTTTAATAGTCTACATTCCATCTCTGTAATATGACTTTCTCCTGCACAGTCCCCAAAACAAGTTATTTGAGAATACAATAGACATAACAACTCCTGATTCTTCTATCACTGATGGTTTCACTAATCACTGGGATTCTTACAGCAATATAATTTTTCTCTTTAAAATTATTTTCATAGGCAGGGACATTTTCAGGAAATTTCCCTTGGCACTTCCTATCATAAAAGTTCTCATTTACAATTCTTAAAAAGCAATGTGTGTATTTTGCTCATTGCCAACTATGTCTGAGGGATGAATATCAGGTTACAGAGGGAAATACTATTATTTTTTCCAGAGAACATGGGAAAAAGATTGCTGTCTTCAAACAATCAGTGTTACATTAACACTATATAGCAGGAGGAGAAGACTTATTTGAGTGAGTTCTGTTCTATTCAATTATATTCCACTGGGTAAATTAAATAATCGTTTACTTGGACTGTTCCATGCAAAATTTTAGAAAAGACAAATGCTTTGTATTGGAAGATTAATTGTCAAGAATAGGGTAGGGCAGAATAATCACTGCCAGATCCATGGAACACCATTTAAACTAGGACACTGTACAAAGCAGAATCAGAGCTCTTACCACTTACCATGTACCATAAAACTATAGCCAGTCTCAAAGGTGTGTATTGGAAACCTAGGAGCATTGACTCTTTCCATGACTGCCAGGAACTGAGATCCCAGAGAAACAAATGATAGAGTAACCATAAGGGATGGTAAGGTCTGGGAAGTCATCTCCACATGGTCATCCACCAAGGTCAACATTCTCTACTTTCCCCTCACTTTCAGATTACCATTATCAGAAGAATTGGATGCAACCAACATAACTCTGAGATACATCTTCCAATCTGACATTACATGTCTATTTCATCTCCTTGAGTTTCCATAATGCAGATGTTTAGTATTTGTCTATTTTTTTAGGGAAGAAACAGAGGAAGTAGAACAAAAAAAATCACTTGAATGAGCCAGAGAAGTTCTTTTGCACTGTGAGAAAGAAATGTAATGGCCAAGAATGCTTTACTTTCAGTAACTGCAGGGTCACAGAGAAAAAGTTTGATATAGGGGAAGCCTAGAAATATAAATTTGTTTTATCATTTAATTTTTTCTTTCCAGATGGGGCTTTGGTTTCTAATGCAGCCAATTTTCTCTCAGCCCACTTCATTGGAATTTTAAATTTTCTTCAATGTATTTTAAACCCTAGAGGTTCTATTTGATTTGTTTTTGAAATATGTTTGTGCCATGATATATATTTAGAAGCTTCTTTTAAATTTCCTCAATCTTGTAAAAATAGTTGTTCCATGATCTCTGCCAGTATCATTTCAACATCTGAAACAGTTAAAGGCTTTTATCCACCATCTTCCTTTCTTCTGGCTCTTAGTCAAGTTACAAAATAGTCTTAAACAATCAAGTGGTCAAGAGGTAAATCATAGGGGAAATTAGGAAATATCTTGAGAAAAATGTAAAGGAAAATGATGTACCAAAACTAATTCTTGTTTGTATTCCTGTACTTGAGAGGATGGTGCACTGGCATTTGCAGTGTATTTGTAACCAATACCTATGGGAAGATCTCCTACTACCTGGATTGCAGAAAATGCCATGTGTGTGAGGATCCAACAATTTTAGTGGATATAATCTTGATTGTACAATTTCCCTGATGATAGCAGAATTACCAAAGTTCCTGGTGGCCTGTTTCTCAGTGTTTACTAAACTTCCAATTACTTGAAAGACATAAATCTAACTTCTTCAACAGTTTAAGAGTACAGACCTACTGTTTCTTCAAAAAATTCTTAAAATATGATTTTTAAAGAGATTTCTTGTTAAAGAAAAGAAGCCATAAAGGTAAATTAGATATAGAAATTGCAAAACCACAGGTCTTCCAGGATAAGAATCTGTGAAATGAGATATCAATTTGTTTGAAGTTCAGACAACAATGATGTTATTTACATTGGCTAAATGTATATCACAAATGTATGTACAGTACAGAGAATTCTGTTTGACAATATATTTTTTTGCAGTCATTCCTCAAGAAATTGCTTAAGGAAGATTTTGAAAACTGTCTGGTTCATCTTATACAATATTTGTTGAGAATCAGAATTCCATGAATGTGTACTAAGGTCAGTCTTTTAATTGCCCCAGAGACATTTCCAAAAAAAACTGACAAACTGAAGATTTTAATTCTAAGATTAGAGCACAATCAAAAAAACAAGAAATTATCTCAGACTGCATGAATCAAATGTCCTTTCTCTGTAAACCACAGTTCTGATGTAGGTATAAATAATAGAGTCTGATCTTGTGGGTTAATGGATTGAAAAATAAATGAATTCACAGCTTTGCCAAAGAGTGAAAAATGAATAAAATAAGTGACATCATCTCTTTTTCAAAACTGGACATTTGCTCAGAGAAGTCTCTAATCTCAAAATGCCAGTCTAATTTGCCAATCAAGGAGATGGCTCTGGGGTCAGGTGAGACTTGACTATTAGACTTATTCAGCCTCACAAAGAAGAGAGTAGGTCTACTTAAAACCCTATGATTGTTTCATAATATTCATGATTAATAGTTGAAGAAGACATAATTGGCAATGTACAAAATGCATATGTTGCTTTTTAGGATCTATAAATGAGGACTATTATAGGAGAAAGTGGCAAGGGAAATTTTGTGACTATATCCCTGCCTAGGAAAATAATTTTTGAAGAGCAAAATTATATCACTGGAAGAATCCCAGTGATTAGTGAAATCATCAATGATTCTTCAATCAGGTGTTGTGATGTCTAATATATCCTCAACTAACTTATATTGGGGATTGCAGGAGGAAGTCATATATCAGAAATGGTATGTAGATTATTAAAGTTAATCATATGGTGACTCCAGTTCAGGTTGAGCCCTGTTTCTGGTGCCAATTAACATATCCCCAAAAATGGATATTCCATGTTCAATATGAAAAATGATTTTCACCAAAAGCATATAACAGAAGAGAAGCTGATTTTATCTGTCAGGGACTGCAGTACACCTTCATCCCTCCAGAGAGTCCTATAATTTTATATGTGCCTAATAACCTGTATTACCTGTGTACCACTGAATATTCAGGCAGAGAAGATGGACTCAATACAGTATCTTCAGAATGCAATTAGAGAGGTCATATAATTGAATGAAAATGTGGAAGATACAGTTGTTTTTGATGGATAAAAAGTAAAGAGATACATTCTAGAAATTACACAAATAGCAGATTATCTTTCTATACACTGGTAAGAGTAGAGCTTCCAGTATTGAAACTCTGTTTATGATGAGCAAATTTTTAACTTGAGACAAAGGATCCTTTTATAAAAGAATGTTTCTAGCTGAAGAAATTTTTTAAGGTGTGATTTATTTCCTTGTTTGTAAGGCATAGAAAAAGGGGTTCAGCATGGGAGTGACCACCATGTACATCACTGAAGCTATTGTACTTGCCCTTGAGTTTTGTGGAGCAACAGAACTAAGATACACTCCAAGACTTGTAACCTAAAAGAAGGACACAATTGAGAGGTGAGACCCACAAGTGGAAAATGCTTTATACTTTCCTCCAGCTGAAGAAATTCTCAAAATAGAGGATACAATCTTAGAGTAAGGGAAAGGTTACCACTTAATGGAATAAAAACCACAATTTCAGTTGCAAAATATATCACTAGGTCATTGAGGAAGATGTCAGAACAAGTTGGACTACCTGATTCAGATCACAAAAAAGTGGGAGATTTTCAAGTATGTATAAAAAGACAATTGCCAAACCATTAAGCCATATAAAAGAGACACCAGGACACACAATAACCAGGGTGCCAGCAGCAGAAGCCCACAGAGCTGGGGGTTCATGATGACTGTGTAGTGCAGGGGGTGACAGATGGCCACAAAGCAGTCATAGGCCATCACAGTCAGAAGGAAATTGTCTAATCCTACAAAAAGCATGAAAAAATACATCTAGGTGAGGCAGTTTTCAAAAGTAATGTTTTTGCTCTCTGTCTGGATGTTCAGCAGCATCTATATGGGACAGTGCTGGAGGTGAACCAGATATCTGCAAAAGATGGTTTAGCTAGGAAGAAATAAATAGCTGCATGGAGGAAGGAGTCAGAGAAGAGGGCCAGGATGATGAGCAGTTTCCCAATGAAAGTGACCAGGTACATGGACAGGAAATGCCAAAGAGGAGGGGCTGCAGTTCAATATCCTCTGAGAGTCCAAGGAGGATAAATTGTAAAATACGCGTTTGGTTTCCTGATTTCATGTAGCTGATGAAACTGTTGGAAAAGAGCCCAGAGCAATGCAAGTTTATTCACAAGGAGTAATCACCAATTTGAAATAAATATTATGGTTATTATTGCATACACATTAAATTAATTATTTCTTATTTTATACATGGATTGAGAGCCCTTTATCTGAAAAATGTCAGGAAAACCAATGAATCTGCTTCTCCTTGATGCTGTTGCTGATTAGCCATCCTGTCCATAATTGTAAAGATTTTCCCAGGGCAAAACATTCCACTAAAATGCTCTTACACTTTATTTTATTCAACAACAATTTGACCAGTCTTTTGGTACCATGTGATGAAAAGTTGGGGATATGGATATTGTTGACGGTATGTCAAGATTTTGAATGTAATTAATATTACCAAATTGCACATTTGAAAATGGTTAAAATGAGAAATTTTGAGTTGTATATAGATTACTACAATAAAATGTTAAAAATAAATATATATTCCATTATCATCGATGGTAGGCTTAATATTAAGAAGTCATTTCCTCTCAAAATGATCTATACATTCAACTCAATCTCTTTCCAAATGGCAGCAAGTTACTTTGTGGATATTGACAAATTAATTTTAAAGTTTATTTTGAAAGACAAACTTGCTAGATTGTCTAAACAATACTGAATAAGAAATACAAAGTTGGAAGACCCATACTATCTGATTTCAAGTCTAAGTACAATGATACAGTGATCAAACTGTATCATATTGGTGAAATACAGACATAAACTAAAGTGTGAGAATTCAGAAATAGATACAAAACTAACATTAGGGAACTCAGAAATAGACCCACACAAATGCAGTCAATTGATTTTGACAAAGGAGCAAGAGCAACTAAACGGAAAATATATAGTTTTTTCAACAAATGCTGCAGGAACAATGAGATGATCACATGCAAAACAAACAGGGTAACAGCCAAAAAGCATATTCATTGCACAAAAATTAACTAAAAAACTTAAAACTAAAATGCACAATATAATATGTCTAGAAGAGAAACACGGGAAAATCTCGCAGTTCTGAGTTTTTTGATATAGCACCTAAATCATGACCCATGAGAGAAGAAAACCTATAAACTTGACTGCATTAAAAAATAAAACCTCTGCTCTGTGAAAGATATTGATGAGAATAAAAATGAAAACCAGAGATTTGAGAAAATATTGACAAAACTTATCTGATAAATGATTTGAATCCAAATATGCAAAGAATTCTTAACCCCCAATTTTAAAATGGGCAAAAGATCAGCACAGAAACTATATAAAGCAGATATAAGGTTGGCAAGTAAGCATGAGAAAAGATGCTCAACATTATTTGTCATTAGGGAATTTCAGAATTAAAACCACAATGATACATCATCTCACACCTCTTAAAATAGCTAAAAACCAAAACACTGACATTGCCAATAGCTGGTGAGGATGGGGTGCAATATGGAATCTATTCATTGCCAGTGAGAATACAAAATGGTACAACCAGAAGACAGTTTGGAAGATTTGAGTACAACTAAGGAGGATATTACTATATGTGCTGGTTTTAATGTACTATGTTCCCATTATTGTCTTGTGTTACTGTCTCATGTTTCTATGCCTCATGTTACTGTCTCCCGCTATTTTACTATCAACTCTGCCACTCTCCTTCCACTTCTCCTATCCTACTTCTCATCTCCTCTATGTTCATTCTGGGACCTTGTTTCTTACAACTTCTAACCAAGTTTATTCACCGAACTGTTCAAGCTGTAACAAACCAAGCAGTCAGCAACATGCTGCTCCTCCAATGAAAACACCCTTACCAGCCTGCAACCACCATAGGGACAACTCTGTGCCCCGCCCCCAGCAGGAAGCAAGTACAGAAGACAGATCTGTACCCCTCAGCACCCCTAAAAAACTAAAAGAAAAAGCCTAGAATGTTAGGAAAAAGTCCCCACTCCCACCACATACACAACGCACCCTTAGAAGCCCTCCAACCACAGACATGACTGTTTGCATAAAACCCACTCTTAGCTAATGTAACAGTAACCTCCCTGACATCAACTCTTTATCTTACCCCAAGTCCTTATCCTACCCTACTCTGAGCAAACCAATCTCCTGACTCAACTCCTTATTTCTCTATCTTACTCACCAACAATTTTTCCCTCAACCCCCCTTCCAAAAAGCTAGAAAACTGTACTCCCAGCTTTGTTAGGGGCTGTTGCCACTCTTAGCCTTCAGCCTGCCTGTGCATGACAACAATAAAACTTTCTCCAGTTGAGCTTTGATGTGTTCTCTTCCTGGTCAAAAAACCTAAGCATCAATATTTTTTGATTCAATTTAGGAAATTTGTGTGTTTCTAGTAATTTGTGCATTACTTCTAGATTATCTAGATTTTTGTCACAAATTATTCATAATATTCACTAACAATCCTTTTAAATTCTGCGGTACCTGTTAATGTCCCCAATTTCATTTTGGATTTTAGTAATTGGCCTTCTCTCTTTCTTTTTTCTTTTCAGTCTAGCAAAATGTTTCCAATTTTATTGATCTTTCCCAAGAACAAAGTACAGTTTCATTGGTTACTCAATCATTTTTTGATTCTTTATTTCATGTATGCCCTCTGTTCTAATACTTATTATTTTCTTCTTCTACTAGTTTTGAGGTTCAGTATGCCCCTCTGGGCCAGTCTGGAAATATTATGCCCCCCAGAATGCCATGTTCTTTGATGCAGTCTTGAGGGGGGCAAATGTATTAGTGCTGATTAGGTTGGAATCACTTGAGTGTTTCCATGGAGATGTGACTTGATCAACTGTGGGCAAGAATTTGATTGCATAGTTTCCATTGAGTTGTGGCTCCACCCATTCAGCATGGGTCTTGATTTAATCACTGGAGTCCTATAAAGAGCTCACAAACAGAAGGAGCTCAGAACAGCTTAGAGAGATATTTTGAAGACGGCTGAAGAAGACATTTGGAGAGTGCCATTTTTTAAATTCATTTTTTGAGGTATATTCACATACCATGCAGTCTTTCAAAGCATGCATTCAATTGTTTACAGTACCATTATATAGTTGTGTGTTCATCACCAAAATTAATTTTTGAACATTACCACACACAAAAAAATAATAAGAATAAAAATTAAAGTGAAAAAGAGCAATTAAAGTAAAAAAAGAACACTGGGTGCCTTTTTTTTTTGCCCCCATTTTTCTATTTATTCATTCGTACAATGGACAACGGGGCATGTGGTCCATATGGCTTTCCCAATCACATTGTCACCCCTCATTAGCTACATTTTTATACAATTGTCTTCAAGATTCTTGGGTTCTGGGTTGTAGTTTGATAGTTTCAGGTATTTGCTGCTAGCTATTCCAATTTATTAGAACACAAGAAAGGTTGTCTATATTGTGCTTAAGAGTGCCCACCCGAGTGACCTCTCAGCTCCTTTTGGAATCTCTCTGCCACTGAAAGTTATTTCATTTCCTTTCACATCCCCCTTTTGGTCAAGAAGATGTGGAGAATGCTATTTTAAAATGCAACCTGGGAACAAACAGATGAGAGCCATGTGACTTCCCAGCAAACAGAAGTTTTCTGGATGCCATTGGCCTTCCTTCAGTGAATGTATACTGGTGTTGATGCCTTAATTTGGACATTTTCATGGGCTTCAGACTAAATTTTTAACCAAATAAGCTCCCTTTATAAAAGCCAGTCCATTTCTGGTATTTTGCATAAGAGCAGCATTAGCAAACCAGAACACCCTCTTTTTCTAGTTCCTCCAGATGTTTTTATGTTATTGATTTGTAATCTTTATTCTTTTCTAATATAAGTGTACTGGCTATAAATTTCCCTCTGAGGATGTGAGAATATCTAATTTAAAAATTATACTTGCATACTGAGAATACAATAATACTGACATTTGTGTTTAATATATTAAACACAACTTCTGTTTGCTGGGAAGGCACATGGCTCTCATCT
This sequence comes from Choloepus didactylus, assembly GCF_015220235.1. Taxonomy (NCBI): domain Eukaryota; kingdom Metazoa; phylum Chordata; class Mammalia; order Pilosa; family Megalonychidae; genus Choloepus; species Choloepus didactylus. The sequence continues at coordinate 4,302,547 of NC_051331.1, forward strand.
GTTTGTTCCCAGGTTGCATTTCAAAATAGCATTCTCCACATCTTCTTGACCAAAAGGGGTATGTGAAAGGAAATGAAATAAGTTTCAGTGGCAGAGAGATTCCAAAAGGAGCTGAGAGGTCACTCGGGTGGGCACTCTTATGTACAAATGTATATATAATTACATTTACCTGGATATTTCTTTTTTCAGATGGCTCTGAACTACTGTCTAGTGTCCTTTTATTTCAATCTGAAAAATTCACTGTAGCATTTTTGTAGGGCAATTCTAATGCTGTGAACTTCCTCAGCTTTTGATTTTCTGGAAACGTCTTCAACTACCCATGTAACACTAGGCTGAGAACAAGCATGTATCTAGATACCCATTTTTCCTGGTGTGCTATTTATCACTGATATTAACAATGATAAAGACACTAGAATCTTTACCAGAGCTTCCATTTTGTAAGGTCTGTTTCATATCCATCATCACTAATATAGATATAAGATACTTCCATGTTGATATATACTGTCAAAACCATGTCCAGTTATCAATGTTAAAATTCTTGAACTTGACTGCTGTACTTATAGTAGTTACATATGTGGATGGCTGTTTTCTTAGGAAATGTACGTGAAGGTAGCATGTGTTCAAAGGTGCATGATATAGAAAGCCTGCTCTTAAAAGTTTGAAAAAATTTAGATAAATCAAATGGTACAGCAAATGTCACAAATTTTTTTAATTCCTGGATCTGGGGATCTTCAGGAAAATGTTGGAGATGTCTGAATGTGTTTGTATTTTTTTAATTCAGTTTTATTGAAATATATTCACATACCATACAATCATCCATGGTGCACAATCAACTTTTCACAGCACCATCATATAGTTATGCATTCATCACCACAATCTATTTCTGAACATTTTCCTTACATCAGAAAGAATCAGGATAAGAATAAAAACTAAAAGTAAAAAAAGAACACCCAAACCATCCCCCATCCCACCCTATTTGTCATTTAGTTTTTATCCCCATTTTTCTACTCATCCATCCATACACTAGATAAAGGGAGTGTGATCCACAAGGTCTTCACAATCACACTGTCACCCCTTGTAATCTACATTATTATATAATTGTCTTCAGGAGTCCAGACTACTGGGTTGGAGTTTGGTAGTTTCAGGTATTTACTTCTAGCTATTCCAATACATTAAAGCCTAAGAGGTGTTATCTATATAGTGCATAAGAATGTCCACCAGAGTGACCTCTCAACTCCATTTGAAATCTCTCAGCCACTGAAACTATTTCATCTCATTTTGCATCTACCTTTTGGTCAAGAAGATAGTCTCAATCCCACAATGCCAGGTCCAGATTCATCCCCAGGAGTCATATCCTGCATTGCCAGGGAGATTTAAACCCCTGGGAGTTGGGTCCCATGTAGGGGGTAGGGCAGTGAGTTCACCTGCTGAGGTGGCTCAAAGAGAGGGAGGGCCACATCTTAGCAACAAAGAGGTACTCAGGGAGAGACTCTTAGGCACAATTATATGCAAGTTTAGCCTCTCCTTTGCAGTAACGAGCTTCATAAGTGCAAGTCCCGTGATAGAGGGCTTGGCACATCAAACTGCCAGTACCAATGTTTGTGACAACAGCAACACCAGTCCAGGTGAGGAAGTCCAACACTGCACCTTCCCCCAGCTCCTTTGGGTGGTGTGGGGGAGAGGATGTAAATATGTTTTTTATTCTCTGCTTAAATTACTTTGGGATGTGTCACTATTTCACTCTAACCTATATTAACCTACCATATCTCACTTCCTATTCAAAGTTCAATGTAACTGTGGTGTTTGAACAAACTGACTATTGAGTTATACTGTTTAGAAAATATACATCCTGCACCAAATAGACATCTTTTCCCTTGGTCTCACATGGAAGTTGAAGTTTTAAAACTGGTGGTGGATACCTGAAACTATCAAACTACAACGCAGAACCCATGAATCTCGAAGACAATTGTATAAAAATGCAGCTTATGAGGGGTGACAATGGGATTGGGAAAGCCATAAGGACCACACTCTACTTTGTCTAGTTTATGAATGGATGAGTAGAAAAATAGGGGAAGGAAACAAACAAACAAACAGACAAAGGTACCCAGTGTTCTTTTTTACTTCAATTGCTCTTTTTCACTTTAATTATTATTCTTGTTATTTTTGTGTGTGTGCTAATGAAGGTGTCAGGGATTGATTTAGGTGATGAATGTACAACTATGTAATGGTACTGTGAACAATCGAATGTATGATTTGTTTTGTATGACTGCGTGGTATGTGAATATATCTCAATAAAACGAAGATAAAAGCTGGAAAAAAATATATAAAACAGATTGCTGGGAAAAAAAAACCACAGTCAGTTTTGACCTTTACCCTTTGGCCTGGTTTGCCTTAGTCCTAACCAGATCTGCTTCATTATACCTCTAATTGAAGTCTGGGCTCTTTTTCAGCTTTTTTTTTAACAGTTGCAGTATGCACTAATACTGACATTCATTCATATCTGCTAAGCTCTAGCTCTGAGTTTCAGGTGTCTCAGAGATACGCATTGTTCCAGAGATCAATTCAGGAATAGAGTTGACTGCTGTAAGAGCTTACAATCCAGAGATTATTACAATAATCATGTCCACATTTGGTTATGTTCTAAGATTCAATTCTAAGTTTAAATATTACAGTTAGTCCATATTGGTGAGGCATTATAGTGTTTGCCTTTATTTCTGGTGTACTTCACTCAAATACTGTGTACAGGATCCATTCACCTCATTGTGTGTCTCAAGCTTCACTACTCATAGTTGCTCATCCCTCTCACCATGTTTTCTCCAACACTTTTACTCCTATATATATTTTTTCCTACAATTTTATAGTTATCTTCACATACCATACATTTATCCACAGTGTACAATCAGTTGTTCATGGTATCATCATAAAGTTGTACATTTATCACCACAATCAGCACTTGAACACATTGATTACTACAAGAAAAATTGTTTTTTAGCAGTAATAAAAAAGATGATAAAAAGAAAAATAACATGTCATACAATAGAATATAATAGTAAGGATAGAAAATAACACCACTACCAAGAATCCCATATTCCTCCCCTATATCCCCCTCTCATATACACTTAGCATTGGCATATTGTCTCTGTTACATTTAACAGAGGTATATTACAATGTTAGTGTTGATCATAGACTCCAGTTTGCTTTGATTATGTTTTTTCCCACATACCATCTCTTTTTCAACACTCTACATGGTTGACATTCATTTGCTCTCCCACATGCAAAAACATTTTTATATTTGTATATTTAGTAACACTCATTGGCCATTCCAGTTTTGCCACGTTATACAGTCCCAGTCTTTATCATCTATCTTTATCTCTGGTGTCATGCATTCTCCTATCCCACCTCTTTCAGCTTTACCCACAGACATCTTTGTTTGGTGTACTTACAATACCAGTATTATTATGTGTATTATTTTTTAAAAGAAGTTTTGTATTATTTTTGTAACTGCACTTTATGTTTAAATGTATTTTAAAATAAAACATTGAAGAAAAAGTAAAACACAGCTACATTTGAACTCCCCTCTCCAACATAGTTTCCTAATATTTTATTTTGAGGCTCAATCATTTTCTTATTTTCAGGCCACAGCAAGGATATATTTGAAGGATGATTTTTCATTATTTTTCCAGGATTTTATTTATCAGAACAAATGTGGTGCACCTTCCACAGAGGCCATGCTTCAAATGTATTAACTTGTCAGGAAAGATATGTTTCCACGCATTACTCAGTGTTGGTTTCTGATGTTGGAAATGGGTGAACTGAGCAGTGACTACACCATATATGCCTCAGTGAATGTAAGTCCATCTTTCTCAGCCCAAGAATAACTTCTATCCCTGCCATTGAAGCTACCCTGTGAGTGCATTGGGCAGTGACAAGGGTAGCTGGAATTAAAGGCTGACTGCCATCCAAAGAATGGTTCAAATTTCCCTTGATTACTATAAATTCCTCTACTGAAGTTGCTCTTCGGTGAGCAGTCACATAGGATGCAATTAATCTGCATGTTCTGCACACATGCAGAGTTTTATAAATCATTATTATATCTACACTACCCTGGCACTTGGCCTACAGCTTTTTATATATTATCTGTTTACCTCTATATCTATTACAAAAGGCCAACAGAAGCACTTGATTATGCAGGAAATAGATTCTAGTGTGGACACTTTAGTGTAACATATGTGTCTCAGTGTTTGGAAAACATGTTGCACAGAAATTCAGAGGCGTATCACATTTGCAAATTTCTTACCAGTCAGTGGTCAGTGGCATGCTGTGAGATCCCTTTCAATCTGAAGGATGACTTGCTGCATTTGCCTTCTCTTAACCCTAAGAGAATAATTTTTACTATTGGTCTCCCTTGTATATTCAAAGGCAACGTATATCTCATTTGTACATACTTATCTACACAGCCTATGGAATAGTGGTTGAAGTGCCTGTGACAGATGTGGATGCTCTATGGAGACTTAGGCAGACTCACAAACATGAGTCACAAAGAGAATTTGAGGATGTTGGATCAAAGTTATATCACATTTAGGAATAATTATTCTTCAAGAGAGAAAGAGCTTTTGGCTTTCTGCTGGACACTAGTAGAGAATATCTGCTTAACTTTGGTCCAACAGGAATCTGACCTGTCCATTGTGGACTGATAAAATATACACATCGGTGTTCTGGTTTGCTATGCTGCTTTTTTGCAAAATACCAGAAATGGATTGGCTTTTATAAAGGGGGTTTATTTGGTTACAAAGTTACCATGTTAAGGCCATAAAGTTTCCAAGGTAAGACATCAATGATAGCATACCTTCACTGGAGAAAGGCCATTGGCATCTGGAAAACCTCTGTTAGCTGGGAAGGCATGTGGCTGGCATCTGCTTGCTCCCAGGTTGCATTTCAAAATGGCATTCTCCAAAGTGTTCCTCTTTTAGCTGCTGCTCCTCTTCAAAAAGTCACTTTCATTTGCTCTGAGGTCCTTCTGTTTGTCAGCTCATTTATATGGCTCCAGTGATCTAATTCAGACCCACCTTGAATGAGTGGGGTAACATCTCCATGGAAATTTTCCAATCAAAGTCATCACCTACAGTTGGGCAGGTCATATCTCCATGGAAACATCCAATCAAAAGGTTCCAAGCCAATCAACTCTAATACATAGGCCCCCACAAGACTGCATCAAAGATAATGGCATTTGGGGGGACATAAAACATCCAAATCAGCACAAAAAAGCTCCAAGAAAACAGTGCACAAATGATCAGATTTTCACTGGTGCTGGAGCATAAGTGAGTTGGATGAGTAAATATGAAGACTCCATGGCTTGTAAGCATCTCAACCTATACTAATGTCTAACAGGAAGTACCCTCTGATCAGCTGAATAGGGAAGAATAACTTCTGCATTGATAAGATTCATGAACTTTATCACTTCTGAAAGATCAATGATAAATAGCATACTAGGCAAAAATCAGTGTGTTCCAGTGTGCTAATGCTGCCATTGTGCAAAATACCAGAAATGGATTGGCTTTTATAAAGGGGGGTTATTTGGTTACAAAGTTACAGTCTTAAGGCCATAAAGTGTCCAAGGTAAGGCATCAACAATCAGGTACATTCATTGGAGGATGGCCAATGGTGTCCAGAAAAACCTCTGTTAGCTCAGAAGGCATGTGGCTGGCATCTGCTTGCTCCAAGGTGGCATCTCAAAATGGCATTCTCCAAAATGTTGCTCTTGGGGCATTTGTCCTCTCTAAGCTGCAGCTGCTCTTCAAAATGAAACTCTCAGTTGCTGTCTAAAATGTCACTCACAGCTGCACTGAGATCCTTCTGTTTGTCAGCTCATTTATATGGCTCCAGTGATTTAATTCACACCCACCCTGAATAGGCAGGGTAACACCTCCATGGAAGTTACCCAATCAAATGTTTCACTCACAGTTGATCGAGTCACATCTCCATGGAAACACTCAAAGAATTCCAATCTAATCAACACTAATACATCTGCCCCCACAAGATTGCATCAAATAACATGACATTTCGGGGGACATAATACATCTAAACCAGCACAGGCTATCTACATACATGCCTCTTTGGATCTAGTGTTACATGGTGATATTCTGGTACTATGAAAAAGTCAGGTGCAGAATTACATCCCTACCCAGTAATCATCCTGAAGAACAGTAGAAAGAGAAGCTTCTGACAGAGGTTAAATATTGAGAAGTAGACTTGTTTGCTTTTTTGTCTGCAAGCAGAGAGGGACAGAAATATTGGCTTACACTAATTCATGGGTAGTATTAATGGTTTGGCAGGATGGTCAGAGAAATGGAAGGAAAGGATTTGAATGGGAAGAAAATATGATATTTGTATACTATGGAAATACTGGCCAAAGAGAAACTTAAGAAGCAAGAGGTCATGGTATTATAAAACAAGTGCAATCATGATGTATATGGTGGCTAGTCACTTTTCACACTTAACTATGTACTCTTCTAATGGGCTCTTCATCAATTTTTTCAGTGGCAGATATGGAGGTTATACAAGGTATATTTCAAATTCATTTGTGATGTGGACTGAGAGTAAGGAAATGAAATAGCCACTAAATAAACAAAAATACAAACCTGGTTGTGTAGAGGAGTTCAAATGCCAGCTGCACTTTTGGCACTCTGTCAATGATGAAGAACGTGAGATTTTATACTAGTGAAGTTGGTGTCAAATGAAAATGAAGTTCAAACATCTCATAAGTGGAAATTCTGGCAAGAGCTTCCTGTATGAAAGTGGCATCTTTAGAATTATGGTGGCATTCTGAAGTTTAAAGACATACAAACACTGTAATCAGAAATAGGTATCAAGATAAACACCTGCCCTGAAACTGGTGCCTCCTGGTGGGGAAAGCTCTCTGAATGTTGAGCTAGTATGCAGTCTGAAATCACAGCACCTGTGTGATCTTAGGAACTCTAGGTGGAAAGCTTAACTTAAATGGTCCTGACTTGAAGACAAAATAAAGTCAAATGTAAATCCTCCCTCTTCTGCCAAGATCTCCAAGAATTGTCACCAATATGGGTCCAAAAAATTAAACAGACCATGGTAAAAATGTCACCATAGACACTGAGGAAAAAAGGTACCACAACTAAGAACTGGAAGAAAAGGAGATGGTTGAAAAAAGTCTTTAAACTCTTTCAGATATTGAAATTATTCAGACACAGATCAGGAAACAACTCTTTTTAATAAGTTTGATAAAATTACAAAGAATCTTGAAAATATATACAACGGCAAAAACATATCTCAAAAATGAATCTGGAAGCAGTGCAAGATGGCAGCATCAGGAGGTGTGGAATTAGAAACAACTAGCAAATAGCCAGAAACAACTAGTAAATAATCTGGAACAAATGTTAGGGAGATTTCTGTGGCCAGACAACATCATACACCAGTCTGTAATGGGTGAAACAGCTGAGATTGCAGCATAGAACTGTAAGTAAAGCTCCTCAAACTGAATAGCTGGCACTCATCTCCCACTGGCAAGGCAGGCTGATTGGGAGCATGTGGGAAAAAGCAGCAGTCCCTGCCAGGAGCACAGGAATGTAGCTCAACCAAGTGCCAATTTAAGTTTTAGTTAACAATTTACAAGCACAGATAAACCCAGAGCAAGCAGGAAAGGAACCCAAATGTTTCTCCTGGAAGAGAGGAAGTGGGGCTGTTGAAAAAATATACATAAGAGAATTAAAAATAAAGGATTTTGGAGACAGCTGAGCTCAGTGACCTGGAAAAGGGCTGTGTTCCAAGAAAAGGGGCACAGAGAACCAGGTAAAAACTCTAGTTCTTGTGTAGTGACCTGGAGGGCTTGGGACAGACTCTGAAAATGGGACTTCTTTCATTTTCTGTTTTTTTCTCTCATTCTAAGTAGCTTATTAGAGAAAGCCTCAGGCAAATTTACTTGTCAGCACTGACTCAGGCAATGGTGGAGTAAAGCTAGAGAGTCAAAGGGAAAACTCAAGTGTAGGAGATAATTCCCTAAAGGGATTACTTTCCCTAAGTAAGGAGGGTGGTGCAGGGACCAGCTCAAGTGGCAACCAGCCATCCCTAAAATAACTCAGATCCCAGGGCCTGGGGAAAAGAAAGCAAAAAAACAAAAACAGCTTAAGCTTGGATTCTGATACCCTCAGCCCCTGGCCAGGAAAGGGTACACACTGTTAATTTCTGATGGGTGTGGTAGGAACAAGATCACAGAAATGTTGCTATATTAGGTTGTTTTCTTGGGGTAGAGTAGGAAAATGTTGGAAGTAAAGCAGTTATCTTAGGTTAGTTGTCTTTATCTTACTCTCTTGTTATGGCTTGTTTGAAATTTTTTTATTGTATTTTTTTTAAAAATTTTGTTGATATAGTTAATTTTAAAAAAAGTTAATTAAGAAAACAATGAAAAAATATGCATAGACCCCTTGAGCTGGTGGAGAATGCAGGGGTGTTGGGCTTCCCAACCTCAATGGTTGCTGATGTGCTCAAAGACATTGGGGACTGGTGGTTTGATGGGCTGAACTGTCTACCACTGGACTTGCCCTTGGCAAGACTGTTGCTGCAAAGGAGAGGCTAGGCCTCCCTATAATTGTGCCTAAGAGCCTCCTCCCAAATGCCTCTTTGTTGCTCAGATGTGGCCCTCTCTCTCTGGCTAAGCCAACTTGGCAGGTGAAATCACTGCCCTCCCCCCTAGATGGGATCTGACACCCAGGGGAGTAAATTTCTCTGGCAATGTGGAATATGACCTCCGGGGAGGAACCTAGACCTGGCATCGTGGGATGGAGAACATCTTCTTGACCAAAATAGGTATGTGAAAGGAAATGAAATAAGCTTCAGTGGCAGAGAGATTCCAAAAGGAGCCAAGAGGTCACTCTGGTGGGCATTATTATGCACAATATGCACAACCCTTTTTAGATTCTAATGAATTGGAATAGCTAGCAATAAATACCCAAAACTATCAAACTACAACCCAGAAACCATGATTCTTGTAGAGAATTGTATAAAAATTTAGCTTATGAGGGGTGACAATGTGATTGGGAAAGCCATATGGACCACACTCCCCTTTGTCCAGTTTATGGATGGATGAGTAGAAAAATGGGGGGGGGGGGATAAAGAAAAAAAAAAGGCACCCAGTGTTCTTTTTTACTTTAATTCTTATTATTTTTGTGTGTGTGGTAATTAAAATGTCAAATACAATGGTACTATGAACAACTGAATGTATGCTTTGTTTTGTTTGACTGCATGGTATGTGAATATATCTCAACAAAAATGAATTTAAAGAAAGAATGCACAGGAGCTGAGAGAGGAACTGCAGTTTACGGAGACATTTTGGAGATGGTCTTTGAAAGCAGACTTATGCTCTGGAGAAGCTAAGAGAGGACAAATGCCCCAAGAGCAACGAGCAACTGTGAGTGACATTTTGGAGAGAAGCTGAAGCCTAGAGAGGAACGTCCTGGGAGAAAGCCATTTTGGAACCAGAACTCCAGAGCAGACACCAGCCATGTGCCTTCCCAGCTGACAGAGGTTTTCTGGACACCACTAGCCATCCTCCAGTGAAGGTACCCAATTGTTGATGTGTTACCTTGGACACTTTATGGCCTTAAGACTGAACTGTGTAACCAAATAAACCCCCTTTTGTAAAAGCCAATCCATTTCTTGTGTTTTGCATTCTGGCAGCATTAGCAAACTGGAACAGACCTCAGAAAACACAGCTAAATCATCTACCTCCCTCTGCATACCTGAGGAAGTGTAGTGTTTTCAATTCACTCCACCACTCCATGAGGTTTGAAATAATGACTGTCACCACTTCCTTTGTAGGGGTGGGTTGAAACAATGGCCACCCTTGAGCTAGACCCCAGCAACAAAAATCATTAAACAAAAGCTGTGATCAATGCTTGACCATGCCCTCCCTTCATCTTGGAGAAAGAGGATTTTTATATTCCTTTGTGTCATCCTCAAGCTAGCCACGGTTTGGACCCCATGGTAGCCTGCAGAAAAAGTGATATATGGGTGAGAGTAACCACCTTGAAGGAAGAGCAATTTTCTGTCATTTACCATAATTTGTCAGCCTTTTCCTTCTGCGTGTCCTGGACACCATACAGTGTCCTTGTGCCCTCTGAAAACTCAAAATAGTTACTTCAGACAGTTCCTGCCTGTTTAATAGTTGTTATGTTAGAAGAACTGAGGCTTTGGGTTCCCTATTCTGCCATCTTTACACAATTCTCTGGCCATATGCACCTATTTTTTAATCCAGAAATTTATCTATACATGCCTGACAGAAATGAGTGTCTAGGTGCAACAGATTCAATTTTAGCAATTTTAAAAGAAATTTATTTTTTATAATAGCTAAATCATGGAAGAAACAAATTGACAGTATTGGAATGAATATCTAAAATATGAAATCTACATCTGGTGGAACACTCCCAGCAATGTAAACACACACACACACACAAAATGAATATCCTGATTTACATATGGTAATCAAAAGAATTCAGCTACAAAACAATACATACTATATGACTCTATTTTTAGGAGGGTTGAGAATTCATAGCACTCTGTGTCTGTGGTCAAAATAATGGATACTTCTGGAAGTATTAAACAAAGAACAAAGCAATATATTTTCAGAAACTAAAGCAGATGAAGTTCAAGGCCATCAACCATCCCAGATGGATAACGTAGATGCAGCAAGGAATGAAGAAAACTGAAAGGGTAAATATGTTGGTTCAAGAAGTCAAGAATATAACTTGCCAGAGTTCATGCAATCTTTAAGTTGTAGATCCTGGCTAAGAACATAGGCTATTTGGCTCAAGAGTCACCCAGGCTAATCACCACTAGTTGCCTTTCTCCCTGTGGGGTGTTGAGGATGGGAAAAGTCCTCTGTGGATAAGGTTTACTAGAAAGAAACAAAATTACTCTCAAGTTCTCAGAACTGTAACGCTGACATAGCCAATCATGAAATTTACTTTTGCTTAAGAATCTAAACCTATATTTAAAAACAATCACTTTTTAAATAAATCCATGGTAATGTGCAGTCATATCCAGATAGTAGTTTGAATAATTGTTCACATGAGTGGTCTGTCAACTAATGCTTGAAACAAAGTAAAATATTAGTTGAAGATAGATATTGAAATCTCTAGGGTAATCTCTAAAGATAGGTGATAAGGATTTGAGTGAAAATCTACTAGATGATAAAAATGGAAAAACATTCTTTCTCAATCTAATACAAGAAAAATTGGACAAGGAAAGATGGGACAAATAGGAACCAAAAACATGATAGTAGACAGAAATCCAACATGTACTACTAATGGTATGAAATTTAAATAAAATAAAGGATCCAGTTATGAAACAGAATTTGTCAAGTGGAATGAAAAGCATATAATACCTAACTAAAAGCTCTTAAGTAATAATATTCAAAATAAATAGAAAAATATACTTCAAAAATGAGATTTTAAACAAGATGGGAAAATATATAATGCGACACAAGCCAAAAACACTCTTTGAAGTTATATGGCAGACTATTAATAAAACAATGTATACCAGAGGCAGGGAGTATGGCTCAATATAAAGAAGGATTCTTCATCATGACAAAGAAATTGATTTAACAGGGAAATATAACATCTCTAAATTTGTATGCACTTCTGACATAATTTCAAAACATACTGCAGAAAATGACATAACACAAAGGAGAAATTCTTAAATTCCAAAATCATAGTTGGAGATATAAATGCAATCTAATTATTATACACAACACTTGAATAGCACAACAGACTAAATTTTCCTAATTAGGATGTGCTGATTGTTGCTCTAAGGGTACAGAATCCTTTTTGAGTGCCTTTTCAGAATATATCAAAATAGCGCATATACTGGGCTGTGCCAGTTTGAATGTACTATGTCCCCCAAAATGCCATTACTTTTGATGCAATCTTGTGTGGGCAGACATATTAGTGTCAATTAGATTGTAATTCTATTGTAATTCAATTAGATTGTTTCCATAGGGATACAACCCACCCAACTGTAGGTGATAACTCTGATTAGATAATTTCCATGGAGCTGTGGCCCTGCCCATTCAGCATGGGCCTTGATTAGTTTACTAGAGCACTATATAAGCTCAGACAGGAGTGAGCTTGCTACAGCCAAGAGGGTTACTTTGAAGAATGCACAGGAGCTGAGAGAGGAGCTGCAGCTTACAGAGACATTTTGGAGATAGTCTTTGAAAGACTTTTGCTCCAGGGAAGGTAAGAGAGGATAAATGCCCCAACAGTAATGAAGAGTGACATTTTTAAGGAGCTGCAGCCTAGAGAGGAATATCCTAGGAGAAAGCCAATTTGAAACCAGAACTTTGCCTACCAGTCACATGCCTTCCCAGCTAACAGAGGTTTTACGGATGTCACTGGCCATCCTTCAGTGAATGTACCCCTGACCTTGGACATTTTATGGCCCTAAGACTATGACTTTGTAACCAAATAGAACCCCTTTATAAAAGCCTGTCTATTTCTGGTGTTTTGCTTAATGGCAGCATTAGCAAACAGGAACAGGGCCCAAAGTAACCATACTCCAGCTGGTAAAGACATAATCACTGTTTTTTCTGAGAACAGTTGAATAAAACTAGAGATCAATGACAGAATTGTAAGTTGCATTTCTGAGAACCATGGAAGAGCTTCGATTGCCTAGAGCCATCTGGAGCCAATTATCTATTTGAAATTAAACCTGGGCACATTAATTTTTATGCCAATGGCTATATACCCATTGGTTTCCTCTAGTGCTATTGCTTCCCTACATTTTAAAGTAAAACTAAACACAGATGCCTTGTGGTCTTAATCATCTCAAGTGCCCACTCATCTTTGCCTGCACCTGAAGCATGATTGGACCCTTACCAGAATACCTGCCTTTCCTCCCTGGTGTAAGAAAAAACAATATTAAATTATGTGTTTGATGATATTGTTCTCTTCTTTTCCTCCTCTTCACCTCCTCCATATATCAAGCCCACTTCCCTCCTGCTCTAGCATTTTTAAAAAAATTGGAATAGAAAATACCAATAGGGTGTTTTTTGTTACTCATTTAATTGGAAAACTCAGTCCCAGCAGTTTTAAGCAGAATTGATAAATGTTAATGAAAGGACAGATTTTTTGGACAACAGCATCTAGTGGAACTGCTGCCAGCAAAACAGAAAGGGTCAGAAGGGCTCTTCTGGCTGCCCAAACATTCTATTTGCAGAATACTAATTTACATTATTTAAATAAATTTCATTATGGTGGGTTCTGTTTATCTTAAAAGTTGGATATTTTATTATTGCTATTTAATTAATTACAACAAATATCTGCCTATTATCTTCTCTTGCTAGGCTCTCTTCTACATATTCAGGTGGTGCAAAGTGAGTAAGTGAATCATTGACATAAAAATAAAATATATTCAGGATCCCTTATACTTCAGGTGCAATTCTAGGGTTTTTTCTTAGCATATTATGAAACAGCACATAAGCACCTGTTTATGATTCTTACAGACAGCCTCCAGAACATTGTGTACTTAATTCACCCCTAAATATTTTTAACATTGAATTAACTTTAAGTAAATTGAATTTTATATGGATGTGTGAATGAAAAATAAATGAAACATTATATTGTGTATTCTTCAGACTGAAAATGCATTCTTCATGTTTATGCATTAAAATCAATGAAATTTGCTTTTATACTTTGTGGTATGAGAGCACCTGTGCAATATTCTAGTTACCACTGGAAAGCTTTGCTGTGCTTTCATCCTCCTGCCACCTGCCCATCTGAAAGTGAAGAACTGGTCTTAGTTTTACACTCTCTATACAAATCATTTCAGAACATTTTATGTCATCTTCTTAACAGAAAATCCCATTAGCAAATGAGAGTCCTGTGTTTTCCTTCTACGACTTTGTTTAAAAACAATAGTACTATGGGTTTAAAATGGGAGAAAAGTAAATGGTGAATGGATAACATAATTAATGCTTTTGTCACTGATTTTTAAGAATTTTTAATTTATTTTTCTTCAACATAGCCACCATTTTGAGAATGGGCTTTATTTGAAATATTTTGTAAATATTAAACCCTTGAAGAGGGTATTATTACAAATTCTATTTATAAGGAAGTGGTGTTTTGAAGATGTTCAAACACCTCTCAGTGCTACAAAGCAAGTAAATGGCAGAGTCAAGACATAAAACATGCCTTCCTATAATGCAATGTAGTTTTAGCTGTTCTGTACTGCCCCATGTAAATTAAAACTAGGAACTTACTGTTGATTCAAGTGTGCAACATAAAAATTTTTTGTTCTGTGTTCAAACAATGGAATCCTGTTGTATTTCTATAATACAGCAGTAACAGTTTGATAATTGGCTTGAAAGATTAGTGTAATTTTAGAAAATGTAAAGAAAGTCTTCCTAAGATCTTGAGATTCATGCTGAAACAAGTTTTGCTAGTTTAGAGCTACTTAAAAATGTTGAAGTACCTACTTTAACCACCTTAGTCATATGATGTTAACACTAAGCTTACAGTGAACAGACTGGCATAAAACAGAAACAACAAGAAAAATAAAAACTTCTCAAAGAAATGTTTCAAATGGTCCTGAAATAACAAACAAGAGGGAAGAGAAAAATGAGAGAATTTTGTAAGCAGGAGGTCACTCTGAAAGTGACACCTGCCCTGCCTTCTGGAAGTTATCAGAGGTTCTCAGTATATTAAATGATCATATTAATCACTAGTAAAAGAGAACAAACCAGAATATGAAGTATGGGGGCATGATTACTGTTCCTCTACAGAAGTTGAGGATGGAAGGCTTGGCCAGTCTGCAAATGTCTATTCAAATTTCAACTCACCCAGGAAAATAGTTTAAGCAAGTCCATGAGAATATGTGCTGTTCACCAGGGTTTATTATGAATTTAGCCTAGGGGCTTGTAAGCATAGGGACTTCAAATACAGGTTAAAATTTCACAAATTATAGTGACAGTTATGAAGACAAACAGTAACAAGGAATTAGCTGTGAATCAACATCCATTAATTATTCACAGATTACCAACAATGCATATATTTGCACATATGCAAAAAACAATCTCTTTATCTCTCAGCTTATTGACATCTTGAAATATGTTCAACTTGTAGGGTAAAACATAACATTTTACACAAGACTCAACACATTTCATCTTATTCAAATCCACAATGTTATTAAACACTGATTCCCACAAATAATATCTTTCATAAGTTGAAAGGGAACATACTAGCTGCCATTATTCTTATTTTCTAGATCTGTGAATATTCATCATGGTGTAAATAATGAATGCATAAATCAACCAATCAATACAGCAATCCATCACTTTTTCTGGTAAGGTTATCACTCTTGGCTTCTTTTTTTCTCCAAATATATAAATGCATATTGATAGTAATAAAATTGCTATAGTTTAAAAAATCAAATAGTACAAATGAAAGCATAATGTAAAGCAGAAATACAATGACTCTCAAGTAAATTCCCCCAAAGGACAGGAGTTTAAGAACTTTTATGCCATCCACAGAGAACTTAATTTTGAAATATTTTAGTAATATTAAATTAATGGTATTATTGGACATATTCTTTGAGTATATTATCTCAGGATTTCAATTGTGTCATATATTGCATCCAAGTTGATATTACTTCAATAACACATTGATTATACTTAAAGAATTTTATAGTAAAATGGTGGAGATATAAGAGATACTCAAGTTAAATCAATTTTAAGTAGTATGGAGTCTTTTATCAAAAACATTGACTGAAGTGTTAACGGAAGCCAGAAATGTAAGCTTTATATCTGAGATCATCAAGGGCAGTTTTCTATTTGAAATATGTGAGATTTATCTTACTTACTTGTCAGAATTACAAGAGCTCCTGTCATAACTTTCACCCCCAGGGGAAATTTTCCCTCCCTTTCCCTGGGCTGGGCTAACTCCAGACTCCTCCAGGACAGAAAGAAATGGGCACAACCCCATAGACATATGCCAGCTTCATGGGGAGCCACGAACAATAACTGCAGCAATAACTGGGGATTCCATGGCTGACAAAGATATTCTACCTGCAGTACACAAATTCCTCCCGTGCTTGGAGGTTTTCCTTCCCTCACACCTGCTGAGGATCCTCCTGCCAACACAAACAGGACTGCCAGTGACCATGGCAGGAAAGGCAATGCCAGCCATGAGGGAAACCCCCACTGGAGCACCAATCAATGCATCCAGTGGCAAAAGAATCTTCTCACTCCCTGGCTGCTTCTGCTGAGGTAACACAATTCTGAGATCTCTTTTAGACATAGCCAATCCAATCCACAGCTGCATTTTGCAGAGGTCATGTGAGCACAGCTGTGGCCATTCATTGTGATGTCAGCATGGCATCCTGCTCGGGCTTGCAGAATCTTGCCCCTATCTGAGACCTGAAGGGTGCATGGTCCTTACCTGCAAACTCTGCACCCTCTGCTGATGGGCCATAACACAGATCTGTTTTGGATGCCAGGTCTGCCTGATGGTCACAAAACTCAGTCTGACAGTTGTCCCTCTCAGTTCAGCCTGGGCCAGCTGACATGGCCACTGGCAATGATGGTGAACTGACAACCTGGCACAGCCTGGTGGAATCAAGGATAGAAGGCTAGAAGTCAGGTAGCTGAGCAGTAGGAACCACTTGTTCTAGTGAACTGGTGACCAGACTGTGAGCAGTGGGTGGATGGAAGCACTGGGATCTCTCAGGGTGGCTGATGGGCACCAGGTCCTGATGTTTTCCAGGTGAAGGTTGAGAAGAAGGCACTCCTGGCAGGGGCAGCAACAGGAAGCTGAAGTTACAGGGCCAGCCAAGGCATTGGTCACCACAGCCAACACTCATGCTCCAACTCCTTGGCTTGACACTGCCCACCACATCCTCCTCCTTAAGCCCCAGTTGGTCACTGCCAAGGGTGTAGCTCTAGGTGTCTGGTGAGCCCTGTGTGGGGATGTGGAGCCCAGGGAATTGGAGTCTTTCTTGGAGCCTATGGCTGCTCACAGCCATGGGGCAGGGATGTGCAGAATCTCCCCAACTCCCACCATCTCAGCCCCCTAAGCAAGCACCCCAATTCTGACACCACTTGAGCCACCCTCCTGGTGATTTATAGTGGCAACCCATTTTTTAAACTTTATTTATCAAAAAACTTAAAAAAAAACAGAAAGTCATTTCAGAAAAACAAAACAAAGAAATAAGAAAAACAACAAGAAATAACTACATTGCTTTCAACATGTTCCTACCATACCCCCCAAAATTTAACAAACCATCATAATCATTCAAGAGCATTCCCATAACCCTCCATAACTGATCTGTTCTTATTAGAAAATCACTGCCCCTTCAACAGTCGCTTTCTATCACTAGGACCCTACATTATACATATAAAAGTTATTTTACATTTTTCACTGAGTTCACATTAGTGGTAACATACAATATCTCTCTTTTTGTACCTGGCTTATTTCACTCAGCATTATATCTTCAAGGTTCTGCGTGTTGTCATGTTTCCTGCTTTGCTGATTGTTATTTCTTTTCTTCTACTTGGTTTAGGATTAATTTGCTACTCCCAATCTTGCTGCTTTCAGAACTTGCTCCTTCTCTTCAGCACGTGAAAATCTGATCAGAATATGTCTCAGAGTGGGTTTAATTGGATTAATTCTGTTCGGAGTTCATTGGGCATCTATAATTTGCATATTTATATCATTTAGAAGTGTTGGGAAGTTTTCCCAACAAGACTTTGCATACTCTTCCTAGACCTTTACCCTTATCTTCCCCTTCTGGAACACCCATGATTCTCATATTTGTGTTTCATGTTGTCTGTCATATCCATAGGATCCATTTTTAATTTTTCAATTTTTTTCTCCATTTGATCTTTGTGATTTCACACTTCAAAACACTTTCTGCAAGTGTGCTTATTCATTCCTCTTCAACTTATCTGATGGTATGTTTTCCAGAATCTTTTTAATTTGATCAACAGTTTCTTTAATTTCCATAAGATCCTCTATTTAAAATTTACTCTTCAAATTCTTCTTTATGCCCCTCTAGGGTCACCTTGATGTTGTTTATATCCTGAGCCATGATATTGGTATCCATGATTACTTCTTTGATTAATTGCTCAAAGTCCTGTGTCTCTTCTGATTTTTTTAATTTGAGCATTTTGGTTATTCATAGTTTTTGGTTTCTTCATATGCTTTCAAATTTTCTGTTATTTTTGGCCTTTTGGCACTTATCTTGGTAGGGTTCTTTTAGGATATGCCGGCTTATTTCAACAATTATCTACAATTTGACAGAGCTACAGCTTAGTGGAGTGCACTCTCCCTGACCTACCAGCAGATGGCATGATGGAGTCAACACTTGCCCTCAAGCCAATTCTCCACAAATTTGTTTATGCATCAAGTGGAGTACAAACCTTGTGGAGGTCCAATTTGTTGAGCAATTTTCCATGTGCAGTGTGAACCACCAGCCCTGTGGGTGGGGGGTGTGCCCTGTGCAGTTTGGCAGGGAAGATGTTTTTAATACCCAGTACTCCCAGTCATTCCTGGGGCTGTGACTGGAATACCCTGTGGCTGCAGCAGATGTCACTTCATCTCAGATTGCCCACAGTCCCTCCCTGCAGTGGGCCCACCAAGTCCCTGTGATTGATGTAGGGCTCCTGGCAATTCTTGTGGTAACCCTGCCTCTAGGCTGTGCACTCTGCAGGCTTCTGCGGAGAAGTGTGTGACATCACAGGCCATCAAAATCCCTCAGGAAACTCTCAGCCATAGTCCTGCAAAGGGGTGTCTCCCATCCTGCTGCAAAAATGTTTGTACATGGCATGGAAACTACCAACTTCTGTGATTCTCTGCCTGCTGGAAGGCTCTTACTGGCTTGGGGGCTCTTAGCTGAGGCAGGTGCCCAGGGCATGGAAACCACTCCCCACCACATGTTGACTATGGCTTTTCCTGCTGGCTCCTCAGCTGCTTTCCAGATTTTACACTAACCTACCTCCAAACACTGTCTCTTGGTTTCTCCCCACAATGGCAGGGCTCTGGCTGCCATTTCCCCAGGAGACTCAAACACTCATATGATTCCAAACAGTCTCTCAGTTTCCCCAAGTGCACAGTCACTATGGATGTAGAAGTCTTTGCCGAGCAGGTGGAACCTTGGAACTACTCTTCTGGAACACTTTGTCTTTTATCTAGTGTTTTACACACAGGAAAATTTTGCTCTATCTCTCCTAATCTGCCATCTTGTATCCCACACCACCCATTTTTAATAGAGGGAATGACCAAAATGCCTGTTCAAGACTGGGGTAATTTCCCTCTCCAGGCTACCCAGTACTCCATGACTTACAACGTTATTATTCCTGTAAGACTTAATTTTAATTCCATTGAATGTAAAAGATCAACAGTGACAGTGTAAAGGAAAATGTCTGTATCACCAGAAATGAATCCAAAATTATTATTTATTTATATTCTGTTCATTATTGCTGTATTCATACCTGTTCAGTGCACATAAGATTTATGACACAAAATCTTGTTCTATACATTATTCAGTTAATGTTCAAAGTTCCCTGGTTTAACAGAGTCATTATATTTACATTCATAATTGTGTGAACAAATTGAAGCTGACTAACATCATAGAATTTTCAGGTACAGCTTTTACCTCATAATTATTAGCAAGTACATTGAGAAAAACTTTGATTTCATTGCCTACAACTCATTACAAAATTCTGCATTCAGCACTCCCAGATCACTTCACTATCCTACATTTTAATTGAGTTTTCATTAATAGTTCAGTAGGCAAAACTCTGAAATCATGGTTGAATTGTTCTGTGAAGCATTCTTGTTAGATGTTTTCCCCAGTCTCATATTCCTGAGGTGAACTCCAGCTGAACACACTTTGATTTGATTTTAGGGTTGTTTCCTCAGTATGGGAAATTAAGCATTGATGGATAAATTCAAAGCTACCCAAGACTTTTCTTCAATCCATATATATAGAGAGAATAATGTATAAAATGTGAAACTTCATGTATATTGCACACATGGCTCTGTAATTTAAGGATTTCACACATTTCTTCATTGAGTAATAATTCCATCAATAATTATCTCCTTGAGTTCTCTTAGAATTTGTTCCTACTGGTAATGTATTTCCTATCCAGTTTTCTGGTTTGGAGTTATTCCTACTCTGAGCTATGCTTGTATACACCAAGCTGGAGATGAGCTGAAATCTATTATAGGTAATTACACAGTGCTCCTCCCAGGATAGAGCAATCACATTATTAAGGACAGATTGTAAATAAAGGCATTTAGACACTGATTACATTGACAGAGATTTACACAAGTGTGAGTTGTTTTGTTTACTTTTTAAAGGTGGTAGGTGTGTCTGAAAACTGTTCCACATGCACAGCATATTTAACGAGTTCTCTGATGTTCCCAATGGCAGATTTGTCTAAAAGTTTTCACACATAGATGGCGGACATGTTTTCTCTCCAGTGTTAGTACCTCATGTTGTCTGCGGATCAGTCTATCAGTGAAGGCTTCCCCACAGAAAAAGCTGACATATGGTTTCTTCCCAGTATGAGTTCTTCCAAATTGCCTAACAGTACCACACTGACGGAATGATTCCCTCATAAATTGCAGACCAATGGTTTCTCCCCTGTGTGATTTCTCACCTGTCAGTTGAGACTAAAACTATAACTGAAGTCTTTCCCACATAAATGGCATACATATGGTTTCTCCCCAGTGTGAGTTCTCCCATGTTCCCTAAGGTTCCACCACTGAATGAAGGATTTCCCAGATAAACAGCAGACATATGGTTTCTCCCCAGTGTGAGTTCTCTCATGTAGCCTAAGTTTACCACTTTGACTGAAGGATCTCCTGCAGAGATGGTATACATATGGGTGTCTCCCCAGTGTGAGACTTCTCATGTTCCCTAAGGCTACCACATTTACTGAAGGATTTCCCACATAGATGGCAGAGATATGGTTTCTTCCCATTGTGCATTCTCATATGTTGTCTGTGGATAGAAATATGAGTGAAGTATATACCACAAAGATGGCAAACATTTGGATTCTCACCAGTGTGAGTTGTTTCATGTTGCCTAAGGCCACCATGATGACTGAAGGATTTCCCACATAGATGGCAGATGGGCAGTTTTTACCCAGTGTGAGTTTTCTCATGTTTCCTAAGGTTACTACAATGACTAAAGGATTTCCCACATAGATGGCAAATGTATGGTTTCTCCCCTGTGTGCATTCTAATATGTTGTTTGAGTCCAAACCTATTAGTGAAGTCTTTCCCACATAGAAGACAAACATGAGGTTTCTCCCCAGTGTGAGCTCTCTCATGTATCTTAAGGCTACTACTATGACGGAAGGGTTTCCCACATAGATGGCAGGCATATGGTTTCTCCCCAGTGTGAATTCTCTTATGTTCCCTAAGGCTACCACAATGACTGAAGCATTTCCCACACAGATGGCAGGCATATGGTTTCTCCCCAGTGTGTGTTCTCACATGTTCTGTGAAGTTAAACTTACTATTGATGAATTTACCACAAAGATGGCAAACATATGGTTTCTCCCCAGTATGACATCTCTCATGGTCCTTAAGCTTACGACATCGACTGAAGGATTTCCCACATAGATGGCAGATGTATGGTTTCTCCCCAGTGTGACTTCTCTCATGTTCCTTAAGGGTATGACATCGAGTGAAGGATTTCCCACATAGATGGCAGACATGTGGAAGAATGTGGTTACTTCCATAATGAATTTGCTTATGTCTACTAAAGAATGACTGGTAATTGATAGCTTTCTGAAATTGTTCATTTAGATAGGGGTTTGTTTCTATGTCAGACAATGTGGAGTGAATTAAATCTTCTCCCATATCATTAATTTCAAAGGGATCCCCTCCAATGTTAGAAATCTGCTGGTATAAATGAGAAGAGAAACTGTTAAAGGTATGTCAGCATGTACACATTGATTCAATTCTCTAGTCTAATCATGCAGTGAGGATCCAGTTAAAATTCACCATGTTTTTTACATGCACATGGTGTGCTACTTTCTTGTATGCAGAGATTTTTTCTTTTTAGTATCTCAACTGTAGAGCTATTGAATTAATTTTGAATACTTCAATATGTTGCAAAGTATAGGTATATAAATATGTTTATGCAATTGTATTTTTATAAGATTTCAGGTTATAGCTTTCAGCTCAGTTTAATTTTTCCCTTAATTGAAACTATCCAAAACTTATTGATGGAGCAGTGTCTAATCCCATATTTAATTAGTCAGATGGCTGTGCTGAACTCCTTGGCTATTCAAACCCAGCTATATATTTGCAAGACCATGGCTCACACTCATGATGCTTACCTTTAACTGAATAGTATATTTGTCCTTATCACAGACACACGGCATGTTTATCAGTTCTTCTTTTCTGGGCTCATTTTGTCTGCCTGAAATAATTTTTAAAACAGTATAGTGTGGCATTAGCAGATTGAAATATATAAAAACTTCCAAGGTTCATATGATTATGTTTCAAATTGTCATTTAAATGGGGAAGAACCTAAAATTAAGGTGTACTCTAGAAAGTAGCAAAACATTTTCTAGAAATAGAGAACTAAAACATTCTCAGTATTAAAGTAATGGATAATACTAAGATGGCATGTTGGGTGGAAAAGGAAGGGAAATTCCTCAAAGAGGAGGATAAGGACAAAGGCCACTGTGTGTAAGTTTAAGTCCTATAAGTACATTAATATCTCTTTCTATAAGCCAAAGATAATCATAGATGGATTCTTAACTAGAGATTGATACCTGGATACCTGAATGGAATAAATTGCACATTTCTGGAGTTGTCCTCCAAAGCCGTAGCCTACATTTTAGGGAATATCATTCAATTAAGGAAACCTTCAGTTAATATTTCTAAAGACCTCCTCATTCATTGACACCATGCCCCTTCTCATAATGAAACACAGCATCCTAGAACTCACTCATACTCTGTCCTTGAAGAAATCCTAATCCTCTCCACAGTTCCTCTCCTTGTTCCAATTGGGAAACCACTTCTGATTTGCAGAGCTGATACCCTACTTATGAGAAACAGAAGCATAGATTTAGAGTTCTATGTTGATAAAGTTCATGATCATCAAGTCTAGGGCAGATGATTAGGAACAATAAGCTAAACTGTGAAGAGCACCACAAGGAAGTGCAATTTAAACACTGTATGTTGATAATCCATTTTCAGCAAAGGATGACTCCTGACCTTCAATCAAAGTCATTAAGTATATGTTGATGCCCGTGCCTAAATTCTTAGACAACACATCCTCATTCTTTATATACAAGGAAAAATCAAAACTGCACAGTTTTGAAGAGTATTTTATAAAAGCATCCATTAAAACAAGCTCCACCCAAACAATCAATGTTCTATGTGGAAAAGAGCATGTCTATTATTTTTCTACTATGTGCTGAAACTTTACCAGTGTCCCGGGAGGATAATACTACCTAGAGAATATTTTATCTATAGAAACAATATTCATTGAGTTCTCATACTGTTCTGAATTGTAGAGGTGGAGCAGCAAAAATGATATGAAATTTTAGTCAGGAATATCACAGGTCACTGGTTTGACAAATGAGATGTAAGGAAATATGGAAAAGAGAGTTTATTACAGGTAGTCATAACATTATGAAAGAATCAGAGCAGAAATAAGAGTGGCGTATGGGGAAGTTGTATAGATACTTCAATACATTGCTGAGGGATTAGTTAGATGGAAGAATGAATGGACACATAGATGTATACATTATAGATAAAATTTTAAGAAACTCACCCACTGACACCAGATGATTGATACTCTCCTGCATGACATCTCTGAACATGTTTCTCTGGGTTGTGTCCATCAAGGCCCACTCTTCAGCATCAAAGTCTATAGCTACATCATTGAAGCTCACTGATTCCTAAAAAGTTGTAGGCAATTGACTTTAGACAAGGTTATTCCTACCAATATCCACAGTAGATACGTAGAAATAATGGCACTGAGGAAGGGAAGGTGTTGAGCATATGAAAAGACAAACTGTGTTTGGGATCCCAGATAGATCATTCTTACTGCTAACATGGATCTATCATTCAGACACACTCACAGAGACATACAAACCCTGCATACACAAAACTTCACCATTAGGCAACACTGCATGACATATGGTGTGATGTGCCCTTAAAGTTTTCCCACAAACTGATAATAATGACTTCCAAATGGTGATCATCAAATTTGTTCATGAGAATCCATAACTAAATCTCCAACTATTACACAGACTCATAATTAGGGAAGCATTAATCATGATCTTCCACTTTTTAACATAATGATTATTCAATAATTCCCATCCATCTTATAAAAATATTTTTGTGTTTTGCCTTAACATCCATCTTTGGCCAAACTGCTTGCCTCAACACTGAACTTTGGCCTAAGTAACAGTTGTCTATCCCTCCAGCCTAAAGACTCCAGAATTCTAACCTATATTTTGCTTACCACCACCATCACTGAAATGTCTCACCCAGAACCATCTGGTGATCCCAAATGCTATGGTACCCATCCCTACAACCCTGGAACCCTGAGTGTCCTTCCTATTTGACAGGTATTTGCTTTAAACTAACCAATCTCTGCCTCTTATACAAAATGTAATGTACACCCACATCCTACATTAAAAGCATAAAAGCATAAACTGATCCCTTTGGCTCTGCTTGTGTGCTGCCCACACACAAACAGGGTTGTTCACACTCCCCAATAACTCCACATGGCAACACTGTCTCCCAAGGGTCTTGGAGTAATAAACTACATTTTTCATGTAATATTGTCTCATTACCTCACTGTGTGATATGTGACCTCTAACTGGACACAAATTTAAAATGAAACTTAACCAATTTGTGGCATCTACAATAACCTCAGTTTCCTTGTCTATGAAATGGTTTAGCAAAATTATACAAATTTTGAAAAATCAAATGACTGATGATTCCTATCTAACCAAAACTTAAGTACAGGTGATAAATCCACTTTTCAATAAAATGGTGGAAAGGCTTGAAGCACCATGTATAATTATGTAGAGGTCTACACACTTTAATACAGAACTTGGGACAGTAAGTTCTTCCTCTTCCAACTCCACAAAACTCAGCTGTTTATTATATGAGTGTAGGCTGTGCAGTAACATAAACCATATCCCCTATGACTGATATACTAAAGTACAGTCCTAGGCTGACTCTTTCTCTGTGAGACCACCCATAGTCAATATTCTCCCACACCTCCAAACTTCAGTTTTCATTGTGTCTTTTGTATATTCATCTTGAGTCTGTTCAAGGATAAATAGACACTTTATTTGATCTGGTCTCTCTTTCTCACTAGACCATCAAGTATTTTAACTGGTCCTAAAATTTTACTCTCCTTACAATATTTGTCCTCTATGCACAGCTTAAAATAAGGAAACAATATTCCCTATTCTTTTCTTCAACTTAACAAAGTTGTACAAATATTGATAAAATCCAAGAAAATGGTTAACTGGGGAAAGATGGCAATGAGAATTTAAAACTTTTTTCAAAATGTGAAAATATATTCTATCAAAACTGTAAGAAGTTTATTATCAGATTATATAAATACATTATTTTCATTGCCCTTTGTGATCTGTTTCTTGTCATCTCCTGAACACAGCGTAGCCCTGACCCCAGCACTCGTAACACTGGACTGACTGAACTCACCAGATGAACCCTATGCCTCCCTATTGGAGTGTCAGGTTGTGCAGTTACTCATCTCTATCCCTTGTGTTCACCACAATCCTAAGCACATTAATATGACTAACACAGTGAATGAGCGAATTACTTCCCAACTGAGACCATAGTTTCCATGAGGCAAATAAATCCTCTCACATCTCTTCTGTGAACACACAGCCTTAACAGAGGCTGGAACATATTAGTGTAAATGGTAGAGGGATTATTTCTTACTCATTTCTTGGCCCACCATAGTCATCCCAGGGTCCTGGGTATACTTAAGTGGTTCTCAAATATGTGAATATTTCATGAATGTACTTGGAATCTGCCACATCAGTAGGAGAAATAGGAATATTTTTGAATAAGGTTTTATTTCAGTAGAAATACCATTCCCTTCTCACCAGTGTTTGCATCATCAAACTTCTGCCATCAACCATTTTCCTCTGGTTTTTCACTCTCAGACAGTCTGAGCAATAAGCATCCAATGCTAAGGAGAGAGAAAGAAGACATGAGACTCAAAACTTGTCTGCATTTTCCAGACCCACCTGTCACAATTACCCAAACATTCACCTGGAAGTAACACCCACAGTCCACCAGCAGAAACATATATAGTGTACTCTAAGAGAAACAGGGGAAGGCTCTCATCTAAACTCAAATATAAGAATGCTATGACTCATGTTGCTAGTAATGAAAATGTGTACAAAGCTATCTTACAGATAAGAACATGAAAATCATCACTTTTCATGTGTTAATTGTCCCACGGTGGTCAGAAGTTTCTGATCCCCACCATGATTCAAGAACAGGTATCTCTAACTCATACCACATGTGGAGTTTGGTCTTTCTCTACAGGTAAAAATTGTGGAAATTCTCAGATTTAAGTATTCTTTGTTTATGAAGTACCATTGATTCTCCAACATCTATCCCCACACACAGAACACTCACCCTCTCTCCCTGCTTTATTCTGCTCCTGCCCTTCTGTATGCAGTTGCCCTAAATCATTGTTGTTCAACTCCTCTGGATTTCTGGAAAGATCACTCCCTCAACCCCTCAACACTGACTTTCAGATCTTTCCCTAATGGATTTGGATATCTGTCATGCAACTACAAAATTATTTCATGGTGAGATGAATCAATTCAAGAACTAACTTCATTTGGAGGGACCAGTGATGTCCACCCTCCAAATCAAGAACTCAAAATCTCCTGTATAAGAAAGTAACAGGAGTACATGTTCATAAAGTATCTTTCATGTTCCACAATCCTCAGAAGGCAAGGGGTCTCACAAACTATAGATTGAATGGGTTTGTGAGGCTATCTACTTGCTTCATCTACAATTTAGTAAAGGGGTTGCTGTAGACCTAGCCCATGTTAATCATTTGTAGGAATATGTATGCATTCATCTTTCTCTCCCTGTACATGTGGTGTGGGTATCAGTATGTGTGTGTGGGCATCTGTGTGAAATCATTAATCATCTCTAGCCAGTAAATTATTCCTAGAGCACTGCTGATTATTAAATATATTTTATAGACATTTGATAATTTGTCATTAGCAATAGTAGGCTTAACTCACCAAGGTGTATCTGAGGCCCAGAAATAAAGAGAAAAGAAATAAAGAGAAAATAAAGTGCATGTGTTGCTCTGCTTGGAGATTAACAGTATTTCCTTATTTAATCCTCACCATAATCCTGCTGCTGATGGTTTATCAGGTTAACAAATGACATGATCAGAGTTCAGAAAATTTTAGTATTATGACAAAACTGCATGACTAGAAAATGACATAGCCAGATTTAGGATTTTGCTCTGTCTGTCTGCCAAGTTTAAATTCATGGAGAATTACATGTCACTAAGATTTTTACTGGGAATATCCCTCTCATATCAAACATCAGAAGTCCCACCCTGTGGCTACAATCTCCTCTCCTGGCTCTGCCACAAAAGTACTCCCCATACCCAGATTCTCCTTCTCCATGGGGACCTACGATATACTGACCTCTCTTAACAAACATCCCCTATCTCTCATTTTAACTGCCCAGTTTTTTTTCACATTTGCAATTTCAACATATACTTACCAAGACAAACATTATGTCCCTATGATTATTTACCACATCTAACAGTCTAACCCTCAATATTCAATGACTCCAAGTACCTGTAAATTTCCATGACTACATCTGGCACAGTACTGGAGTAAGATATTGATCCTGGACTAAACACAGAGGCACATCTCCTGGACATTTTCAAATATACCTGGTAACTGTACTGTGTCTTGCTAATTCATTCCTTCATACATACTCCATAAATACTCCAAATCTTCTCAATACCTTTTGAATCTCATATACTCTATCATTTCCACACAGTTTCAACAGATTAGATTAAGTTCTCCTGAGCAGCTGGATTATGTAATTTTCCAAATTACACTAAAATACCATAGGATCTTCAAATATCCCTGAATGCATACACATTAGTTATTTCTTCTCTCCTATTAAACAGAAAAGTCATGTTACCTCTGGCTAAGTCCAATGTCTTCAATTGATTTCAATCTCATTTTTGTTGTAAATTGCATTTTCAATCTTAAATTAAATCTCCTCTTGTCTTCAGAATCCATCAAATCATATAAGTTCACTTTTGACTCTTCCATGTTGAAAAAAATCAAAGCAAATATTCTCTGAATGTATTCTCTCTCAAGTTTTGCCCTCCAGACCCCCGCTTGACAAACTTAATGTGCAGCCACCCCATCCTTGCATGCACTTCATCCTTTGACTCACAAAACTCAACACTGATTTTCTCTTTCATACAACTTGGAGATCAATAATGATCTCCCAATAAATGATTCCTTACTTGGATCCAAAAATTGGACCACAATCTCCTTTTTGGAACTTTATTTTTCCTCACTTTCTCTGACATCACAGTCTTCTGATTGTAATCAAACTACTCTAGACACTCCACCATATCAACTACAAAGAACTCAAACAACATGGTTGGAACATCTTGAACTGGTCTATTGATACATTTATTCAATT
Source organism: Choloepus didactylus (assembly GCF_015220235.1). Classification (NCBI taxonomy): domain Eukaryota; kingdom Metazoa; phylum Chordata; class Mammalia; order Pilosa; family Megalonychidae; genus Choloepus; species Choloepus didactylus. The sequence continues at coordinate 4,331,301 of NC_051331.1, forward strand.
TCCTTAATTTCTTCCATGACTATGTTTAAATTGAAAGTGATAAAAACACTTATCTGGATACTATTTCAGAGTCATCATAGATTTTGCTTAATTATTTTCACCTAAAATGAAATGTAGTGCAGGACACCTTTCTACACTGAAAGTGTAACTATTACTCTTCCACCAGTCTCAAATCTTAGTTAAAAACTCCATGAGGCATTCAGGCATTGATTTCTTACATGACCTCTTGACACAACTAAGCATAAATAAACACTGCTGTTATCTCCACTGAGGACTATTCTTATGCTTCATTTCCACCCAAATCCAAAAACATACCTTCCCATTCCATATTCATTTTCTTTCAGTCATTTCAAATGTCAGTCTCTCAGAGATCCCTTCACTGATCCAACCAAACTTAGCCATTTGCTTTCATTCCACTTAATCATGCTCCTATTACTCCTACAGAAAACTGATCCAATTTGTGATTATAGATGTCTATCTATCTTTCTATCTCTCAATCTATCTATCTATCTGTCTATTTCATATACAGCTGTTTATGTTCTCTCTCAAAACTGGTCTAAATGCAGAAATATCAACCTCTGAATGGTAAGATCAGGCAAGTTTCCCTTCAAACACTAACTTATATATTTTAAATACTGAGAAGTATCAGGTTACAACTCTCTAATGTACCCACAGAATATGTTCCCCCAAATGCCTGTCAGTTTAAACAATTACATTCTGATTAAATTTTGATTTATGAAAAAGGGAGGTCTGCACCTCCTGGTAAAAATTTTCCCCAATGCTCACCAGAACTCAAACAAATTGGGAAACAAAATGAAGCAAAGTCTCCATTGAGCATGCTTCCTCTACAGTTTGGAGCTCAGAGCTTCTTTTGTTCTTGTAGCATCTCTCTTTTTGTGCCATTGATAACTACTGGAGACCTACAATCTTAAGAACACTCCTTGATTAAGTGAAATGTGAATCATGATAAATCTAATCAAATTATGCCTATTTTATAAAATAGTTACTCTCTAATTAGGTAAATTACAAAGATGCAATAAAGGAAACAGATTATGTCCTTTATTTACACCATTCTTTTTATGTCCCAAAGGCAACCTTTCTGTGTTTTCTTAGCAGTCTCCCTGTTATGTGAGTTTGGGTTGCTCTGAGCAGTAACATAAACAATCAACAGGAAGATAATACTTCTTGTTTTGTTTTGTTTACTTCTTAGAGAACTTGCAATCTAATTTTTCTCAGGCTGTGGGCATCCATGTGACTCCATATAAAGTTAAATAATTTTGCTGAAATTTATATTGAAAGAAAAAGTGTATTACTCCATTCTAGAAAGTATTTATTTTAGAATCATGACAAAAATGCATTTGGCAAAGTTCTCTTCAAGTCAAATTAAGCTGAAGTCCTCAGGACTGGGAAGCCAACAAGCTTCAAAATATTAGGGATTCCTGGAGTAAATGACAGCTTCATTATTGATTTTCCTATAAGTAAGATATTTTAAAAATTAACAAAATTACAAAATAGAAATTTATGATATGTCTTTAGATATAAAAAATATACCATTTCTTAAGAAAAAATCTAAAAACATATTTTCATTTTAATCCTTGGTGTTTAATAGAGAAAGGAATAAATTGCCATTTTTTAAATGCACTCTCCTGAAATTAAAAAAAGTAGTATGATTACTTTACTAACAAGGACTTTACATTATCAAATATTAAATTCTCATTGCTCTCTTAAATGTCTCAATGTTTCTTTTGTCTAGTTATACCACAAAATCTTTCAAGCAACTATGGGCCCCTTTTAGTATAAATAAATATATGATAACACACAAAAAATTGTTTGAGGTCAAATCTGGGTAGAGAGATGAAGTAAATAGAGAAATAATAGTTATGTGAAATTTAAGTAGTACAATTTAAAGATTTTGAAGTATTGCCTTGAGGAATAAGATGTCAGGCCATCTGAAATCCTACACATGAAGGAAGATATCAGGAAAAATGGAAAAATATGAGCATAGTCTCAGGGAATTAAATGACAAGAAAAAGCACACAAATATACATGTCATGAGGGTCTCAGAAAGAAAAGAGAAGGGAAAGGGGGCAGAAAGAATAATGGACAAAATAATCACTGATTATTTCCCATTTCTTATGAAAGACATAAAATTACAGACCCAAGAAGTGCAGTGTACCCCAAACCAAAGAGACCAAAATAGACTTCTCCCAGGCACTTACAAATCAGATTGCCAAGTGCTGAAGACAGAGTGTCCTGAAAGCAGCAATCCATCACATACAAGGGAAGCTCAATAAGATTATGTGTGGATTTCTCAGCAGAAACCATGGAGGTGTGAATGCAATGGTATGGTAATTAAGATACTGAAAGAGAAAAGATGCCAACCAAAAATTCTATATCTGGCAAAACTGTCCTTCAAAAATGAGGGAGAATCAAAATATTTTTAGACAGACACTCAGAGTTTGTGAATAAGAGAACTTCTTTATAAGAAAAACTATAGGGAATGGTACAAGCAGAGAGGAAAACCCAAGAGAGAGGGATTTTTGGAGAACAGTGTAGAAAACAGGACTATTGGAAGGGTAAAAGTAAAAGGTGAAAAAAATAAGATGTAACTTATAAATCCAAAGAACAAAATGGTAGAAGAAAGTACTATCATATAGTAATAAAACTGAATGTTAATGGACTAAACTTACCAATGAAAAGATATAGACTGGCAAAATGTATTAAAAACCAGTATCCAGAGGATCTAAGATTATGGCATAAAGAGGAGTGGAAGCTAGTTATTCCCCCTGCAACAACTAATGAACAACCAGGAACAACTAGTAAATAATCCAGAATAACTGTGGGGGGACAAATGTGACTGTCGACTCATCAGACACCAACCTGAACTGGGAGGAATGCCCAAGATCACAGCATAAAATCTGTAAGTAAAAACTGCAGGCCCAAGCCAGGATCCCCCTCCCCCCACAGCCTGAGCTGCAAAGCCTTATGGTTCTAGAGAGAAGCTCTCTCCCAGCAAGCAAATATAGCTCAGCTGAGCCCCAAATGGGGATTAATTAAGAAGCATGGACTGCTCACTATGAATAATGAATCCTCAACAAGCAGAGGCTTTGGGTGATGACTGACCTTGGGGAGCCAGAGAGTGGCTGTGGACAGGCCCTGATGAGGGATTTCTGTCCTTTTTGCAGTTCAGAGGGAGAAAACCTCAGCCATTTTCAGTTCCCAGTGCTCTGACCCAGACAAGGGTGGAGACAGCACAGGCAGAGTCTATTCAAATGCTAATGATCTCTCCCTATGGGGTTATCTTCCTGAAGAGGAAAGGGGTGGGGCTCAGCTCTACTACCCACCTTCCATTCAGAACCAGACCCCAGAGCCTGGGGGTAAACAGCCACAGGCCACACCTCCTTACACCAGTCTGGAGTTACAGGCTGACAGGAACCACCTGCTGGGCAGAAAAGCACAGTGACCTGAGGCATCACAAGGTGTAACAATTTTCTAAGACACACCCTCAGGGAAACTGGATACTGAATATTTCTTCCTTCTGGGACCTGAGCCAGGGAAAACCTGATTGGGGAAACCAAGGGAAGCATGCCTACACAATGGAAAACTACAACCTACATTAAGAAAAATGAAGTTATGGCCCAGTCAAAGGAACAAACTTACACTTCAGCTGAGATACAGGAATTGAAACTACTAAATACAATGTAGTTCAAAAAGTTTAGGGAAGGTCTGGTGAAAGATAAGAACCATATAATAAAAACACTGGGTATACATAAGGTAGAAAAGTTCAAAAAACCAACTGGCAGAATCTATGAAAATGAAAGCCACAACACAAGAGATGAAAGACACAACAGAAACATACAACGGCAGATCTCAAGAGGCAGAAGAAAACACTCAGGAACTGGTGAACAAGGCACTGGAAAGCCTACACACAAAAGAACAGATAGAGAAAAGAATGGAAAAATGTGAGCAACATCTCTGGGAACTTAAGGACAAAACAAAAGGCAAGAATGTATGTGTCATTGGTGTCCCAAAAGAAGAGAAGGGAAAAGGGGCAGAAGCAATAATAGAGGAAATAATGAAAATTTCCCATCTCTTATGAAAGACATAAAATTACAGATCCAAGAAGTGCAGCATACCCCAAACAGAATAGATCTGAATAAGCCTACACCAAGACACTTCATAATCAGATTATCAAACATCAAAGATAAAGGGAGAATCCTGAAAGCAGCAAGAGAAAAGCAAACCATCACATACAGAGGAAGCTTGATAAGACTATGTGTGGATTTCTGAACAGAAACCATGGAGGCAAGAAGGAAGTGGGGTGATACATTTAAGATACTGAAAGAGAAAAACCACCAACCAAGAATCCTGTATCTGGCAAAACCATCCTTCAAATATGAGGTAGAGCTTAAAGTATTCTCTGACAAACAGACAATGATAGAGTTTGTTAACAGATATCTGCTCTACAGAAAACACTAAAGGAAGCACTGCAGACAGAAAGGAAAAGACAGGAGTGAAGATTGGAAAACAATTTTGGGAGATAGTAGCACAGCAATATAAGTACACTGAACATAGATGACTGTGAGTATGGTTGAAAGAGGAAGGTTGGGACCATGTGGGACACCAGAACAAAAGACAAAGGATAAAGACCTGGACCATGTAACTCAGGGAAACCTAGGGTGCTCAGCAATTTTAATAAAATGTACAAATATGTTTTTACATGAGGTAGAACAAATGAATGTCAACATTGCAAGGTGTTAAAAATAGGGTGGAATTGGGGGGAAATGCAAGCTAGAGACTATAATTTATGAAAACATTGTATTATGCTTCCCTTAATAAACAAAGGTAATATACCAAAACTAAATGCATATGATGGTGGGGAATAGGGGAAGGGTATAGGACTGCTGACATTGGTGATGTTGTCTGACTCTTCATTCTACTTTAGGTTAATGCTATCTTTCTTTTGGCTTTTTTGTTTGTTTTGCTTTCTCTCTATTTTCTTTTGTCTCTCTACCTTCTTTGACTCTTCCTCCTTCTTTGTGGAAGAAATGGAGATGTCCTTATATAGATAGTGGTGATAGTGCTGAATACATAAATACATGACTATACAGGGAACCAATGATTGTTTGCTTAGGACAGAATGTATGGTGTGTGAACAAAACCATCTTAAAAGAAATGGGTTGATGAAGAAACCTTGGGTGCACTATATTGAGTGAAATGAGACAGACACATGAAGGCAAATATTGCATGTTCTCACTGATATGAAATAATTATAACATGTAAACTCATAGATACGAAATATAAGTTATGGATATAGAATGAGGCTAAAGAATGGGGAGCATTTGCTTATTATGAGCAGAATTTTCAACTAGGGTGAACTTAAACATTTGGAAGTGGACAGGGGTAATGGTAGCATGTTGTGAGAATAACTAACAGTGCTGAAATATGTGTGAAGATGGTGGAAAGGGTAAGCTCAGAGTCATGTATGTCACCAGAAGGAAAGCTGGAGGTTAAAGGATGGGAATATCTAAAACAGTGAACCTTGTGCTGGACAATGTCCTTGATTAACTATACAAATATGAAAAATCTGTCTCAGGAACTAGAACACATGTATGACACTATGTGTAGAAGTTAATAATAGAGAGGCCAATATAAGAATATATATATATATATCTATTGCAAGCTATATACTACAGTTAGTAATATTCTAACATTCTTTAATCAATAGTACCAAAAGTACTATACCAAAACTATGAATTAATAATCAATAATGGAGGGGGTATGCTTAGGGGTATGGGAGGATTAGAGTTCCTATTTTTGGCTTTATTTCTTTTCTGGAGTAATGAAAATGTTCTAAAAATTGAAAAAATTAATTGGGTTGATGGATGCATAGCTGTATGATGATACCATGGGCAACTGGTTGTACACTTTGGATCTTTGGATAGTTGTATGGTATGTGAACAAAATTACATATATATATATATATATATATATATATATATATATATATATATATATATATAAAGCAAACCAGGATCCATCTATGGTGTATCTAAAAGAAACTCACCTAAGACACAATGACAAAAGTAGTTTGAAAGTGAAAGGTCAGAAAAGGATATTTCCTGCAAACAACAACACAGATAAGAGTGGGAGTAGCTATACTAATATCAGACAAATTACATTTCTAATGTAAAACAATTAAAAGAGATAAGGGCACTAAGCAGACACTTCTAAAACAATAATTGGAGACTTCAATACACTGCTGTGATCAATGTATAGAACTTCTAGACAGAGGATCAATAAGGAAAGAGCTGTTGAATATCATGAGAAAGGAACTAGACTTAACAGATATTTATAGAACACTACACCAACAACAGCAAGATACACATTTTTCTCAAGTAGACATGGAACATTCTCCAGGGTAGACCACATGTTGGGTCACAAAGTAAGTCTCAATAAATTCAAAAATCTTGATAATATACAAAATATTTTCTCAGATCATAATGGAATGGAGTTGGAAATAAATAACAGATGGAGGCTGGAAATTGACAAACTTATGGTGGCTGAGCAACACATTCTTAAAAAATCATGGGTCAAGGAAGAAATTAAAAGAGAAATTAGTAAGTATCTGAAGGCAAATGACAATGAAAACACAACATATCAAAACTTATGGCATGCAGAAAAGGTGGTGCTGAGAGGGAAATTTATTGCTCTAAATGCCTACAATAAAAACAAAGAGCAGAAATTGAGGAATCAACTGCTCAACTGGAGGAAATAGAGAAAGAACCACATGCTAATACCAAAGCAAACAGAAGGAAAGTAATAACAAAGATTAGAACAGAAATAATGAAATTGAAAACATGAAAACAACAGAGAGAAACAACAAAACCAGCAGTTTGTTCTTTTAGAGAAGTCAATTAAAGCAATGAACCCTTAGCCAAGCAAAAAGAAAAAGAGAGAGGATTCAAATAAATACTGCAAGAAATTTGAAAGGGTACATAACCACTGATCCCACAGAAATAAAGGAGACAATGAGAAGATAATATGAGCAAGTACACTGACAAACCAGACAACTTACACAAAATGGACAACCTCTTAGAAAAGCAGGACCAGATGGCTTCACATGTGAATTCCACCATGCATTCAAGGAAGAAAAAGTACCAATCCTGCTCAAATTCTTCAGAAACATTGAAGAGGAGGGAAACCTATGTAACTCATTCTATGAAGCCAACATCACCCAACACCAAACTCAGAAAAAGATACTACAAAAAAAGAAAATTATACACCAATCCCTTTAATGAATACAGATGCAAAAATACTCCAGAAAATACTCACAAATTGAATCCAGCAGCACATTAGAAGAATTATACACCATGACCAAGTGGGATTTACTCCAGGTATGCACAGCAGGATCAGCACAAGAAAATCAATTAATGTAATACACCACTTCAATAAACCAAAGCAGAAGAACCACATGATCATCTAGATTGATGCACAAAAGGCATTTGACAAATTCAACATCCTTTCTTGATGAAAACACTTCAAAAGATAGGAATAGAAGGGAATTTTCTCAATATGTTAAAGGCAATATATGAAAAACCCACACCTAACATCATATTCAATGAGAAAAGACTGAAAGCTTTCTCTCTAAAATCAAGAACAAGACAGGGATGCCCACTGTCTCCTTTGTTATTCAATATTGAGCTGGAAGTTCTAGCTAGAACAATTAAACAAAAAAAAAACACAAAAAAAAAAAACCAAAAAAAAAAGGAAAGAAAAGGGATCCAAATTGGAAAGGAAGAAGTAAAACTTTCCCTGTTTGCAGATGACATAATATCATGTAGCAAATCCAGAAGAAGCTACAGCAAAGCACTAGAGCTAATCATTGAATATCACAAAGTGGCAGGCTACAAGATCATCATGAAAAATCAGTATTTTTGCTATAAAAAAGTAATTAGCAGCAGGAAGAGGAAATCAAGACAAAAACTCCATTTACAATAGCAACCAAAAAATCAAGTGTTTAGGTATAAACTTAACCAAGGCCACAAAAGACCTATACAGAGAAAACTATAACAAACTGTTAAAAGACATTGAACAGGACCATAAAAAAAAATGGAAGAACATACCGTGCTTATGGATTGGAAGACTAAATATAGTTAAGATGTCAATTCTGCTTAAACTGATTTATAGAGTCAGTGCAATCTATTTCTGAGTTGTAATGGTTATACCTAAATTGTGAGATGCTGAGCTCTTTGTGTATAAACTGGTCAGTCTCTGGAACTTTGGGTATCTCTGTGTGACACCTGAATCTCAGAGCTAGAGCTCAGTAGCTATGAATGTCAGTATTACTTCATTCAGCAACTGTGAGGCTGAAGAAGAGTTCAGACTTCAATTAGAGATATGAATGAAGCTGATCTGGTTAGGACTAAAACAAATCTGACCAAAGGGAAAAGGATGATATTGAATGTGTTTTAAAAATGTCATCTTCTCTGTGAAACCAAAGGAAGAGATATTTATTTGGTGCAGGAACTATATTTTCTGCAGCACAGTAAATATTTTAGCTTGTATGGTCTGTTTATTCAAACTCCATAGTTACATGGAACTTTGAATGGGAGGTGAGATCTGGTGGGCTTCTATGGGTTGGTGTGAAATCTCTATGCATCCCAGAGTAATTTCTGCAAAGAATAAATATATATTTGTGGAGACCCTGAGGTACAGAGGAAGAATGCAGAAGTGTTGGGCTTCCCCACCTGGGTTATTATTGATCTTCTGACAAATTTTGAGGACTAAAAATGTACTAGGATGAGCCCTTGATCTTGGGACTTGCCCTTATGAAGGTTGTCACTGCAAGGCACATCTGAGCCTACTTCTGATTGTGCCTGGGGGTCTACCCCAGAGAATCTCTTTCTTGCTCAGATGTGGCCTCTCTCTCTCTCTAAGCCCACTTGGGTGGTGAACTCACTGCCCTCCCCCTATGTTGGGCATGAATCCACAGGATGGACCTAGACCTGACATCATGGGATGGAGAGAATCTTCCTGGCCATGAGGGGGAAGTGAAAGGAAACAAAATAAAGGTTTGGTGGCTGATAGACTTCAAGTGGAGTTGAGAGAGAACTCTGGAGGGCATTCTTATGTCCTATATCTATGCCCTTCTTTGGTTTTTAGTGTATTGGAATGGCTAGAGGGAAATGGCTGAAACTTTCAAACTGCAACCCAGTAGACTTGATCCTTGATGACTTCCATAACTTTGTAGCTTACATGGTGTGACTGTGTGATTGTGAAGACCAGGTGGCTCACACTCCCCTTTTCCAGTGCATGGATGGATGAGTGGAAAAATGGGGACAAAAAGTAAATTAAAAATAGGGTGGGATAGGGGATCGGATATTTTAGGTGTTCTTTTTTTATTTTATTTTTATCTATTTTGGAATAAGGGAAATATTTAGAGATTGATTCCAGACATGATTGCATAGCTATATGATGCTACTGTGAATGGTTGGTTGTACATGTTGGATGATTGCAGGGTATGTGATTATATCTCAATAAAACTGCATTAAAATGCTTAGCAGAAGCTGAAAAACATCCTTTAGCAAGCATGGTTAGCTAATTGAGTGAGCTTTTCTACCTCAGATAGAGAATCATACTATTAATATTAAAGAAATTCCAACTGAATATATGGGGATTAGTTAATGAAATTAGTATGTCCAATATACAAATTAAGAGTAAACAAAAGGAAGTAAATCCTTGTCCCTTAAAACAAGGATGAAGAAGACTCACTAACACTCAGAGACTTCAGAAAGTAAGAATTATGATGACTAATTCAATAGCAACAGTATGTAAACTTTCTGACTTAAATGATCATCAGTTAGCTGATGGATTACAGGTGTTAAATGATCATGTGGTGACCCTCATGGAAGCCAACATAGAGGATGACATATAGATGCAGTAACTACAGCTATGTTGATACTACCTTATATACAAAATTTTAGAATATTCTCCAAAAAGGGGGAATTGACTGGAGAATATTAAATAGAATATGGATTAATGAAGGCCTTAGTGTACCTCAAAAGGGTATGCAAATAATCAAGTGAACAGCACACAGCATTATGTATTAAATAAAGAAATTATAACACACCAGCAATTAAAATTTTTTGGGAAATAGGGATTTATTATCAAGTAGTTCTACCTAACAAGTTATACTATTATAACTGGCAGGTATTAAACACTGGACATTAAGTAAAAACAAAAACTCAACTCACTTTCACAAAATGCACCCACATTAGTCACAAATGCTCTGAATTATATTATTTAGAACCTAGAGGATGTGAAGAGGTTATCTTGTTTGTGAAGACATTAATCTACATCAACCTTGTGGCAATAAAACTGGGAGTAAATGTCCAGTAACTGGAAAAGCAGATTCATCCCCTTATTTAGAACTCATTCCTTTACAGAATGGCAGTTATGTCTGATAATATAGACTATAATATACCTCCATATCAATCCTCAATTATCACTGTCAAATGATACAGTAACATGCTTTGAAAAAATATTAAAGAAGCATTTTCCTAAAGAGCAAACTGTTGTTTTGGATAACTTTCAAATACCAAAAATACAACTGAGGTAACCACATGTGGTTGGAATCATAGCTAAGATTGAAGTCAAGGTCACTGACACATAGGCTAGCATTGAGAAGCAGATGGAAGATATGAAGTCTGACTTTCTGACTGGATTTACATGAAGGGGGTTCTCCAGAGTGGTTCAAGCAATTGGGAGAAGCACTGGAGGATGCCTGGCCTGCTGCTATGAAAGGCAAGTTTCATGGAATAATTGACACATTAACTTATGCTAAGCCCATATTCATCCTAATAATTATTACTATACTTATAGTATTGATTTTAAGATTCTGATATGGCTTCCAAATTCTTGGAAAAAGAAGAAACAGTAAGTGAACATGGAGAGGGACAAGGAGATACTGCTGTTTTACAGCATCTTCATAAAAACATAGTACAAGACCTTAGTAGTGAAGAATATAAGTGGAAACCTCAATCTGCCCTATTAACACTGTACACTCCTCATACTGTAATAGAAAATATTTGTTTTATGATAGTGTTCCAAATGAGGAGTGTTTCCTTCCAATAAAAATGGGATATAGCACCCAGGTTACTATTCAAGAGTTAAAGAGACAATAAATTGTCATGATGCTTTGCCTTGCCATTCACCTATTGCTTCTAGTAAGAGCTCTAGAAGATACAAGAACACCCAACAAGACACAGAGCTTTGCAAACAAGCATGACTGACACCTGATATTGAGGCTGAATAACCAAGCAACAACTGTGTTTCCTCTGCTTAGTGAGCTAACACATCTGCTGAGCATTCTGATCTGCCAGAACACCTATGAAGCCAGGAAGGAGATCCTGTACCCATCACCATCTTCCAGGAAGATGATCTCAATAGCCTTCAACTCACTGGGACTTGGGGATGTGGTGGTGATTTTGACCCCACGTTGGAACTTTGATTTTTCTTTGCTGTAAAAATGCCACTTGGTGTGTTGGAAAGTTCAAATCTAAATGTAATCCTAAGCAATGTTTTGTGGTATACTATAATTACTGGTATTGGAAATTCCCCAAAGAGGGGAAGAAAGTAATTATATGGTATTTGGATTTATTAAATTCAATTTTATTGAGATATACTCACATACCATATTATCACCCAAAGTCTACAATCAATTGTTCACAGTGTCATCATATAGTTATTCATTCATCACCCCAATCTTTTTTGAACGTTCTCCTTGTACCAGAAAATGTAAAAATAAGAATAAAAAATAAAAGTTAAAAAGAACACCCAAATCACCCCCCAACCATATTTTTCATTTAGTTTTTTGTCCCCATTTTTCTACTCATTCATCCATACACTGGATAAAGAGAGTGTGATCCATAAGGCTTTCACAATCACGCTGTCACCCCTTGTAAGATACATTGGTATACAACTGTCTTCAAGAGTCAAGGCTGCTGGGTTGCAGTTTGATAGTTTCAGGTATTTACTTCTATCTTTTCCAATGCATTAAAACTTAAAAAGGGTTATCTGTATAATGCATAAGAATGCCCACCAGAGTGACCTGTCAACTCTATTTGTAATCTGTCAGCCCCTGCAACTTTATTTGGTTTCATTTTGTATCCCCGTTTAAGTCATGATGTTCTCAATCCCACAATGTCAGCTCCAGATTCATCCCCAGGAGTCATATACTGCATTGCCAGGGAGCCCTGGGTGCTAGATCTCACATAGAGGGGAGGGCAGTGATTTCACCCTCTGAGTTGGCTTAGCTAGAGAGAGAGAGCCACATCTGAGCATTTGTAGAGGTACTCAGAGGGAGATTCTTAGGCACAATTATAAGCAGGTTTAGCTTCTCCTTTGTAGTTACATGCTTCATAAGGGCAAGTCCCATGATACAGGGTTTGGCACATCAAACTGCCAATCATGAATGTTTGTGAGAACATCAGTATCCTTTAGATTGCAATCCAGGTATAAGAACTCTACTTTCAGAACATATGAATAATGCAGTCTCTATTTTGAATAAGTGGGCTACTGACCCAAATCAAATACATTCTACCCACAGATATGGCCAATTTCTGAAAGGGAAGAATTTCAGATATCAATGTTGATTGGCTCTTTCTTATGTAATGAACATAAGATAACAAGGTGAGTCAGATATTAACCAAATTAATGATGGAATGAGTTATACAGAATTAGGAGACAGAAATGAGCAGGAGAGGGTATCACAGGATAATATCTCTACTGAGGAATCTGATAATGAGATCACAGATTCCTTCTGTGTTGCTCTCATATAGCACCTGATGTTTTCTGTTCTGATAGTGTAGAAGCAGTTATTCTTTCTGTTATAGAAGCATATTCAACAGAACTTTTACCTGAAAACACTCAAGTACAATCTCCAAATGACAAAAGTGGAAAGGCCTTATGATAATAACTGGGACAGATGATTCATATCCTTCAAATCCTATATTAAAAGATCAAACTGAAGGAGAAGCTAAACAACTAAAAAAGATGTGATTATTTTCAGGAATGCAGAAAATCTCCACCTTCTTAGATATAGATAACATGTAATCACCTGGTCCTCTGCTAAAACAGGATTGGCTGCAGCTGTTACTTTAATCATAGCTAAATCACACATAATGTAGCAAGGTTGAATACAGTCCTAATTATAAGTATGTTTATCAATATGATATAATGAGTAAACTAACCATAGAATAAAATGAGAAAAAAATATTAACAAGTTAGAGACAAGTAATAATCTCTCCTAATTTTTAGAATTTATGTAAGTATGTTATATTGCTCTCACAGAAGTCATAGCTTAATTAGTAAAAATATTGTCAGTTGAGTTTCACAGGCATTCAAGGCTAAGTCTCTGATAATGTGGATATCCTCCATTGTTCTTTAACCACTCTTGGATCAAGACAGTTTGCTTTGAGAGTCACTAGTGATCATGATGCACCATTTAATGTAAAAATAAAATATGACTCAATTAAAGGTACTTTAAATCAAGATGCTATAAATTTTTTGTAACTCAAACAAGGGAAAGCTCTCTGATCTCACATCCAGCTGCATCTGGAAGAGTTGGGGCTCCCAGGCTTGGTAATGTATCAATTAATTTTTACATTGTAAATTTGTTCCTTTCACCTTAAGTGTTCCTTCAGTAAAAAATGTGTTAAAGGTGAAAAAAAGTGAATCAAAGACCTAAATATAAGAACCAGGTCAATAAAACTCCTAGAAGAAAATATAGGGAAGCTTCTTTAGGACCTTGTATTAGCCAATGGTTATTAAATTTTGCATTCAAATCAGAAGCAACAAAAGGAAAAACAGATAAATGGGACCTCATCAAAATTGAAAAATTTTGTGCATCAAACAAATGACTATCACAAAAGTAAAAAGACAACATATTCAGTGGTAGAATATATTTGGAAACTACATATGTGATAAGGGTTTAGTATCCAGAAAATATAAAGCAATCCTACAACTCAACCATAAAAAATATAAATATGGGCAAAATTACTTTATTATTACTATCTCAATATAAAAATGGACAAAATCTTGAAAAGATATTTCTCCAAATAGGATATGGGCTTAAAATGTACAATGAAAGATGCTCAATATCACTAGCTATTACTGAAATCCAAACAAAACCACAATAACATACAAGTTCACCTCTTTGAATGCTACTGTTAAAAAAATAGAAAATTAGAAGTGTTGGAGAGGATGTGGAGAAATAAGAACACTCATTTATTGCTGGAAGGAATGTAAAATGGTACAGCCTCTGGAGAAGTCAGTTCAGTGAATGCTCAGAAAGCTCAGTATACCCACAACTAGGTATATAACCCAAAGATTTGGAAAGAGGGACCTGAGTAGATATTTGCACATCAATGGCCCTAAGTAGCATATTCACAATTTCCCAAAGATGAAAGCACCCCAAGCATTCATCAACTTATGAATGGACAATGTGGTATATACACACAATGAATATTATCCAGCCTTAAAAAGAAACAGACATCTGATACATATGAAAATATTGATAAACCTTGAAGACATCGTGTTAAGTGAAATAAACCAGACACAAAAGGACAAATATTGTAGGAAATTTTGGACATGAAAGAATTAGAATAAGCAAGCCCAGAGTCAGAATCTAGAATACCAGGGGATGGAGTGGGGGTAGGGAAGACGGAATTAATTGTTACATTATACAGATCTTCTATTTGATATGATGGAAAGTTTTGATAATGAATGGTGATAAAAATAGCACAACATTGTTAACATAATTAACAGCACTGAATTATATATTTGAATGTGATTAAGAGGGAAATTCTAGGTTGTATATGTTATTAGGATAAACATAAAAATACTAAAACATGGGACTATACAAGACAAACAGTAAACCCTAAGGCAAACCATCAACTGTAGGTAATAGAACAATTATTAAAATGTTCTTTTATCAATTGTAACAAATGATCCAAACTAATGCAAGATATTAATAATAAAGTAACACATGGGAACCCTATTTTGATGGATGATTTTTCTACAAACTCACTTCTTTAATTTAAAAAAATAAAGATACCTTTATTATATCTTTATTATTCCATATAATAAAGATATTATATAAGATATAGATATTTTCTATCTCATCACTTTTACATGGAATGTAAAACGAAGTTTTGATTTTCAAAATAGCATAAAACCTACATGGATACTAAACTTCAAATAATCTGTCTGAATTTACAAAAAGAAACCCTGAAACAATTGGGATTTCTATACACCACTCTTTTATATCCTAAGACAGATGCTCTACCTGTAAGACCTGAGTATCTGATTTCTAACATGAATTTTCAGGGTTTGTGTAGAATTCCAAAGTTGATGAAGTATTTGCTGCAAGACTGGAATACTTTCATTGACTGACTAATTGACTGAATAAACACAAGGTAAATGAAGACTGTCCCAGAGTTATCCTGTACAATGCATATTTTCCTTGAGCTAATAATGAAACAAGGCAAAAAGGAGACAGATGATTACACATTCATTTATCCATTCAAATAGCTTACAAGGTTGTTTATATTATAGAATATATTTCAGTAATTTCAAATGATTTTATGTAGCAATATAACATTTAAACTTGAATAATATCTTGGAGTAGATAATTGCTGATACTGCTGTTTTCACAAGTAGGTAAATTAAAAACAAATTACAGTTAAATTTCTTAACTTTTCTGAACTTACATTTCTAAATTTCTGGTCCTCAATAATTTACCAGCCTGCTCAATAAGAATGTTATTATACTAGCAGAATATATACTCAATTATGATATCTTTTAAGAAATTCATATGTCTTTAAAATAGGGGCACAAAATAGGATCCAAGTTACATATTATACCACAGAAAGCATAGACAAACTGTTATATTTTGCAATCAACCTAAACAGAATGAACACTTCTACTTCACTGGCTAGAATAATGATATAAATTGGAATAATATTAACAGCATTAGCTTTCTGATTGTGGAAACTCCTACATTTCCTTGGCATGCTCCTTCTGCAAAGGACTGTTTTGTTTTACAGACTAAAATTTATTTTGTTTTTATATAGTATATAACTCTCTTGGGCCCAGCAACACCTTATTCAATAGATACAGATATTCTCTGTTATCCCATTTATAACAGCAATGATTGAGCTATAAAGATGAATTTTGTTGCTACAAAACACATACTGGAAGCTAAACAGATAAAGTGGCAAAGCAGAATGGCCCACCAAGGTAAGGTTTTTTTTTTTGAAGCACTTTTTTTTAATTAAATTCAATTTTAGAGATATATTCACATACCACAGTTGATCCATGGTGTACAATCAACTGTTCACAGTACCATCATAACCCCAATCTATTTTTGACCCCTTTCAAGGTAAGGTTTTTGAGAAAATATTGCAGCAGAATGTTCAGCTGGGAAAAAAAGATGATTTATGTGTGTTAGGAGCATTGGTCATAGTATTTTGGGGGATTGTGGAATGGCATTTTGGAATCTGGGGATCTGTGAATCTAGCAAAAGATTTTTCTGTGACTTTTAGGAACAAAAACCTACTTTTAGATGGAGGGGCCAGGGTGACAGATTGGGTGAAAGGGTGAAGCCTCAACCTTTATTACCCAATCATTAGCACCTGGTCCCCATCTCACCAGCTTCGGCCTTTTCCCCACAGGTAAAATGAGAAGACAAAGGAGGTTATCAAACACTTAAACTGATGTGAACAAGAAAGTGGGGAATCCAAGCATGATAAATCTCAAGCAATGGAAACATGAGCTTAATGTATAAAAGTTATAAGCAAATATTAGGTAAATAGAATAGGTTTGAGGTGTAAAGAGACCAACCTGTGAAAATTTGTGCCCTACCTGGGGCTCAAGACAAGAATAATTTTTATTTTGTACCTTGGTTAATTTTCCCTAGGGACTTTTAGGCACTAGCAAATAGTCGAAGATTCCTAGAACTTTTGGCTTGACTGTGAATCAATTTGCTAATTTTTATTCACCATCTAAACCTTTTATTATCCATGGAGAGATGTGTTCTTTGCAGTGGATGACTATTTCTTGGGATGCATTACTTTATTTAACAACTTGAAAATTAGATCTGTATATTTTATGTTTTTGTTGGCTGCAGTTATTTGACCATGTTTTTAAAAATTGGTGCACATGCAAATTAATAAAAGCATATCTTAAGTCTGTGCAGGTGGGTGATGAGCCTTGTTCTTAGCTGGAGGGCACTTACGAGGGCAATTAGCCCCACAATTTGTGCTGATATTTCCAGTGGGAAAGGCAGTATTTACTACTGAATATTTTGCTTTCTGTAGGATGACACTCATGATTGTCCAGCAGTGCTGCCTGATAGGGACTTAGCTTCTCCATTGTGAGCCCCTGCCCCTCCTTTTGCTCCAATACAGTAAGGACATGTGGGGAGTTCAAAGTAAACTTTTTGTTTCTCATAAGAGTCCACAAGTGGTTGCCACTGTCCTCAGGTCATTGTGCCATTCTCAGGCTACAGTGTCAAATAGTTTTGAGAAATAAGCCACTGGTCCTACATACTTCCAAAAGACTTATACAAGTAAATTGTAGGTCATGCTCTGCTTTCCATGGACATACAGGTTAAATTTTTTCATGGGCTCAGGGAGCCCAAGGCTGGAGTTGATATTAATTTGCCTTTAAACTTTGAAAGGCAATTGTACATCTCATGTCCTTTTTAAATTTCTTTTTTTTTTCATTTCCCTTTATGGCCAATATAGAGGTTTGGCTATCAATACAAAATTTGATATTTACAATTGACAATAGCCAGTTATACCTAAGAACCCTGAGTTTCTTTTTGGTCTATGGCATGGCCACATGCCAAAGTGTCTAGCCTGCAAAAATTCTCTTGTGGGGCTTTACTCCCCAGACATTTCTCGAGAAGACTTGCACTTTTGAAACTTTGTGGTAGCATAATTTAATTGTACTGCTGTTTTATTTCCATGTCAAGTTCTTCTCACTTGAATGCAAGGAATTTTTGTTTTATTTATTGGGATGCAATAATGGCATTCCTTAAAGTTAAACTAAGTATATGCATCAGAAATATTGATGAGGAGAGTATATGGATTAGGTACTGTGGGACATATTTCCTACCATTGGATTTATAACTCTTAAATTCTGGACAAATCTGTAATTTTGAGTTTCTGGTGTTATCAGTTCTTATTCTACAATCTTTTAATTTGTGGCAAAAATATTCTGTCTTCTCTTCATCTAAGTGGACATTGTTTAAATGTGTTGGAATCATGTTTGGCTGCAATCTTAATGTGACTTTTATATGTCTCTGGCTCACCTGGAGGATATTTCACAGCCCTTCTTCCTTAGGCAGTTGTGGCTCCCCTGGATCTTTCAATGCAGTCTGTAGGCCCGCTCCTACAGTCAGAACTTGAACTTGCATTCATTCGGGGGGGGGGGGGGGGGGGGAAGAGAGAGAGAGAAACTTGTAAAGAACTTTGTAAGTCAATTGACCTTTTTCCAATTTGGCATTGCTGATGCTGGGAGAAGTCATTAGCAACTTCAGACATGCCCATAACAAAGACTGGTTCCTTTTAAGAGCAATTAAGCCTCCTGTTTACCAGAAAATTTACTAAGTTCTTACCCACTTGGAGTAAGACCCAAGGCTCTTTGTGGGTGACAAGGATGGTTTCCTGATGGGTAGAAAGTGCCCCAAGACCCCATCACTACAAGTCACTGTCCTCATCTCCTGTCAGCTGTGGACACTGAATTGCTGGGGTCCCCTGTTTACCTTTGCATCAAGCTGGGACATTCCCATTTCCAACATCCCTTCCCCCAGCAATATGCATAAGCTGGAGCCCAGCAGTTTCCTTGGAGCCCTGAGGGTTTTACATTTCACAAACTCCTTTTGCTGCTGTTTTTAAGACATTGGCATTCCAGTTAGCTTTATAGGTGATGGCTTTCTTTCCATCCTTTTCTTGAGCTGCATCATGATTATAGAACACTTTAAATGTAATTTTCACCAGGGCTGAGATTGGTAACTTAAGTCCACCTTAAATTTCTGTAATTTCCAACAAACATCAGGGGCACTCCGACAAATAAAAGACTGATTTACATTGCATTGATTTATTGGGTCCTCTGGGCTTATATTAGTAAATTTAAGGTAAGCATTGAATAATCATTCTAAAAACATTGATGGATTTTCATCCAGCTGTTAGACAACCTCCTCAATTTCAATAAAGTTATTTTGTCTAGGAACTCCATTTCTTAATCTCACAATTATGCATGAATTTTGTTCTGCCAGCTTGTTTTCTTGGGTCCCAATAGGGGACTACTTGTGGAAGAGCAAGATTTCCTGGGGCATGAACTGGATTTTCTGGTTTATCATTGGTTAAAGAATTAGTATAACTGAGCCCTTTTCATTCTAATTCTCCTTTCTTCTGAGGTTATAGAGTATTTAATAAAGTTTGCATATCAGCCCACTTTGGATTATGCATAACAAAAATTAAGCAAGTTTTTCATTTTCCTGGGATCCTCTTGATAACTGGGGACCCAGTTAATTGTGTAGATCTGGAGTAGAGAAAGGAGACTGCTCACACCTTGTGTCTATCTCCACTGGCCCTTGTGGGAAGACACTGTCCCTGCCTTTGCCCTCCAGAGGTAGGGACACCCTGCCTGAAGTTCACATCACTCATGATATGAGGTGGGAAGGCCATTTTGTGGGATTCATAGGCATAAGGGGCTTGTTCTCAGCTTTCTGACAAGTTGACAGAGGGGGAGGAAGAGGAGGGAGTGGCCAAGTTGTAGGCTCCACTGGGGAGGGAAAGGCAAGTGCAAAAACTGCAAACTCTAGCAGGAAGGGGAGGGGGAGCACAGGACCCACAAGCAGAGGCCTAGAAATCTCAGCCACTAATGTTTCCACCTGGAGTTCAAAATCCTCAACCACCTGGGGGCTGGGAATCATGGCCAGCGCTGTTTCATACTGGGGGCTAGGGCCAAGCCTAGGCGACCAAGTCTCAATGGCTTTATGTGTCACTGAGCACCCAAATAACCAAAATCTAGGCATCCAAATAAACAAAATCTAAGCACCCAAATTCAGTGATCTCCCTTAATGCCAGGGGCTGCTTCCTGCCAAACCAAGTCTCAATGGCTAATCCCCCATGCCTGGGGCTGCACCCTCCAAAAACATCTTTGGCATAAATTTATGTGCCTCTGAGCACCCAAGCCAAGTGTGGTCTCCTGCTTATAGCTCCAGCAGTTTACGTGTCACTGATCAAGAAACAAATAGCCCACAAACAAACAGAAGATAAGACCAAGAATCAGAGAAACAAGACCAAGGCTTGTACCAGCCCATGAGTCGTCCACACTCACTCACCAAACCTCCACAGCAGCAGCCCTTGGGGTCCTGGATGTGGGAGGCAAGAAATCCTCTCCTCCAGCTCCCAGAGGTAAGTCTCTTCATCAGCCAAGGAGCTGAGACTCATAAATGTCCCAACTCAGGGGTCCAGGAACCCACCGAGCAGCACCTTGTTCAAATCTTGTGCCCCAGGTTTGGCGCCAAAACTGTGGAAGGAGCACTTCCGGGATCTGGGAGCATCACTCGGCGCAGCCAAATGACGTCACACCAACCAGGCTGAAGGGGAAAAGAGGGTTAATTTACACTGGTGGGGAGGACGGGGGAAGATTTTCAGAATCAGTTTCCTCAAAGTGACTCTTCAATTGGCTAAACCCATTAGAGACAAAGAGAGTTAATCCTCTTAGTTAACATGTAGCAGGAGAATTTCAGTAGTTTATCCTACTTCCTTTTTAGGATTTACACTGGGAAAAGTGCCTTGAAATCTAGGGAGATAGAAGAAATGCTTGTTTATATCTGGGAGGTATAAGAAAATAGATTAAAGCTTATTTAGGTTTTTGTGCAGACTGATATTTACATATGGCTGCAAACCTTATTTACATCTTGCTGGTTTGTGAGACTAAAAGTTTTCACCCCCTTCCTACTTCCCATTTTAATGTCACATTTAAAAGGTGCTTCATGGTGACATTTTAGGGTGAATTTACAATTTCCTGCTTGCTTGCAGTTTTAAGGCTGTATTAAAAAGGTTACTATTACAGAATGGTGCCAGGCTTCATTTAGCACTCTGTACTTTGTGTCTCAGAATTCCTATAATTTTGTCTTTGAATTTGTCTTTTGTAAATGCAGTGGGATAATGGAGGATGCAATTGAACAGAAGAGTAATGTACAATATACACTCCTCCTTGCCCCATCACATATAGCATTCATATATAGTGTTCCTGATGCCTCATGAGTACAGAATTCTGGTGGCCCTAAGAGGTCAAGGGTAGGTGTTCAGGTCTACAACTGAATAATTGGGGACATTGACACATGAGAGGCCATGATTTCCATTTGCACCAGACCTTGCTTCAAATTCAGAGGGAAGACTATGGCGTTCTAAGGAACACAAATGACCAAGGAACCCTGTCATACCTTTCTTACTAATTACTTCCTTGCATTAGGCAGCCACTTATGCTGAAAATGATCCCATAGAAGGACAGGGAAAGATGGGGCAACTCATAGCTCCTTTCCCTTTTGGTCCCTCCTTACTCATCATTGAGCTACAGGTACAATGTTTATAGAACATGCACAGTGTCAAAAGAAGTACAGTTAATTTTTTTGCAGTTTTTTCACCATTCTGGTAAGAAGAAAATATATATGCATGTATGAGATATAAAAAATGAATTACATAATTTTAGTGAGTCCTTATACAAATTTAATACTCATATTTACATTTAAAAATAGCATTGTTCAATATAAGGATTGATGGTAATATACATGCTAATAATTTAGTTTTTTATTTTTATTTATTTAGAAAGAAATTATGTAACAAATAAGCTGTGGGAGACACTACAGAATAAATGAAAGAGCTTTCTAATTTAGTATCTTTAATGACACTTTTCTCCTGCTTTTTTTTACAAGGTGCCTCACATTTTTGTTTTGCACAGGGTTCTGCAAATTATGTAGCCAGCCTTGCCCCCCTGCCACAATGACTGTTTCAAAGTGGGCATATGATTTATTCCGGGCCAAGGAGACTGAGACCATGATTGCATTTTTCTGGAGCAAGGAAACAGAAGCCCTCCTTCCACTGTAAGCTGAGAGTATATATATCAGAAGCTGCTGGTGATCATTTGCTGCCTGAATATAAAAACAACCCAGAGGCCAGCTAAGCCCAGAGATGGAGAAAGTTTCCTGATAACATCATCTGAGCACCTGAGACCACCAAGGCCTAAATATAATGTTCCCTTTTTGCTCAAAACAGTTAGGATCATGTTTCTATTATTTGCAGCAAAAATTCCTGCTACTCCAATCCCCTTGCCCAAATTTCTTTGCTCTGTCCCTGCCCCCTTTGCCTATGTAATACAGGTGACCCTGAGGAGTGGCATTCACATCAGACCCCTTTTTCCAGTATGCAAAGTGCAAACCCAACATATTCTGGCCATCCCAGTCTTCCCTTGGCTACACATTGTTTATCTTGTAACTTTGGCAATGCCTGGGTTTTGCATTTGAACAGGAGAAGTGAGGGAGGGAATAAATTTGTGAGTGAAAGGGAAGAGGGAAGTGATGGGTAAGAACAAAGAAAGTGGTGTGAAAATGGGGAAAGGGAGAGGACAGCAGTGTAAGGTGAGGTCTGATCTGCAGCCCGGTTTTGCAAAACAAGGAAATGGAAGAGGGGCCCAGGGCCCAGACTTAACAGCCAGTAGATGTAAATCAGGCGTATTCACATTTAATTGACAACTAAAGCCCTAGCCATACTCCACATTGCCTGGGAAGAGAATACAGTTGAGAAGAGATCTTTGAAGAACTTGATTGTTCCACAATTTAAACCTAACACATAGCTGCAAATCAATTTCTCCTTTGAATGTTTATGTAAATATTCTTGGGTTATTTTTATATATAACTTGGAATGACAGTGGTTTTGGGGCTCTGCCTTTTGTTTTCTTTTTCACGTTGGTTTGATTTCTCAATCTCTTAGAGATATTTTTTTCTCTCTGACATAATTGCCACCCAAACACACACAACACACACAAGCAAGTCTTACACATTTTAAAAATCTGTGATAAATGTTAACACTGCTTGAGTTATTATAATTTTAAAACAATTCTATTTGACAGTTCTCTCAAATAAATAGCTCCCTTCAGCCCCTAAAATTTTTTAATGTGAATTAATTACCTAGTGAGCTATAATGGCAAATAAGATTAAATGGGATGAAGGCTCAGAGCTGTCAATAGAAAAAACATCCAGAAACGAAACAACTGCTTACTTTATGTAAATAAAGTGAAAAGTGAAGAAAGAAAATCCTCTTTTTAAAGGTGTGTAAAAAACAAACAAAACAAAACAGAACACACAAACCAAACCAGAAACCAAAAGAATGGTTTGTGTCTTGCCCCCCTATAGTACAGGGGAGAAAATAAATATTAATGACATTAAGTGATTTCCCCAAAAGTCACAGAGAGTCAATAAAGAACAGAGCCAGGGTTTGGACCTGGCTGGGTCTTGATGAGACCAGGGCTCTTTTTTTGACCCCCCCAATCTTTTTATTCCTTTTTTTGTAACCTCCCTGGGAGTTCCTCTATTAGAATGAGCCTGTGCTCTGTTATGTAGATTAACTGAAGGGACATCATTCTAAATATGCAAGAGGTGTGAAATAAGATGCTTATATTTGAATTTCCCTGTTATTACCACTGTTTTTCAGTTAATTTAAAAAGGACATAATGAGAAAGTAAGTTCACAGTGTTATATCCATGGGTGACTCTGTTCTTTGGGCAATTATCAGCAGTTTTTCAGGGCTCTTTGACTCAATTCAGCAGTGAGCAACATGTAACTGGCTCTTACAGGGCTAAATACATGCAACTTGAGGGAGCAGACTCAATAAATTCTAGATGTTATTTCTAGAAAATATTCTTGGGCATGAGTGAGAAAAATAAGGTTTTAAACTGATAGATAAGTAAAATGAGACAAAAAAGTGGTATCAAAATTCAGCAGGAAGTGCTCTCAGCAAGTTTGATTAGATTCTATTTAGCATATTTTCTCAAACACTTAATCAGATGGAGTGGTGCCCCCAAAAGGAGAGCCATAGCCCTGACCTCTTCTCTGAGTTCCAGACTCACCCACTAAATACTGACTTCTTCAGAATGTTACTCCACAAAAATCCACAAAGCTCAATTCTGGATTGCTATCTTTTCTCTTCAAACCTGTCCCTAGCTCTCCTAAAACATTAAATTCCCTTCCACCCAACCAGTTACTTAAGTCAGAAACATGAGCATCAACCTTGAATCTTCCTGATCCTTCACATCCCACATAAAAATGATCAGGAATTGTATATCCAAAATATGCATGGAATCCATATGTTATTTTCCAATTCTGCTTTCACTACCATTGTCAAAGCCACCATCAGCTGTCATCTACATAACTGCATTACTCCTCTGCTGAACCTCCCTGCTTCTAAACATACCTCCTACTCATATCTATAGTAGTCATGGTGATATTAGAAAAAACAAAAACTGATTGTATCCTTTGCCTGATTAAAACTCTTTATTGGCTTCCAAATGAATTTCAAATAAAATTTAAACCCCTTTGCATGGCAAAAAAGGTAAGACACTGCAAGAGAGTTCTCTACCTAACATTTCCACCTAATGCCACCCCAATCCCCACTGTCCTCACTGTCATCTAGTCTGATGCTGGTCACATTCAAGGTCTTCCCATTTGGGAAAGTCTGCACACACTGCCCCCTTTTGCCTGAATTTGTGTTTCTGTGTGTCCCTGATGGTTCTTGCTGATGTTTCTGGTCTCAGCACAAATATCATCTGCTCCAAGAGTGTGAGCAGGGTCACTCAGTCTGAAGAGGACTGTCCCCTCCCCACACCCTTAATCTCCACCCGGCATCCTGACTTTGCTTTCTTCAGAGCCTTATGGCAACAAGAGATTATATGCTGATTGCTTTGGTTATTTGCTTATACCTGTTTTTTTCCCACAATATTGTAAGCTCTGGGAGACCTGAGAAAATTAAAGTATCCAGGAAACCTAAATTCCTAGTAATCAATATGGTAAATAAATTAGAAATGCTACCATGTGTTGAGGATATATTAAAAATATGAAAAAACTGAATTGCCAATGGAAGGTGACTTGTCCAATAAGGGTCTTGCTCTTTTGTGTTGGTGTTTTATGCCTGCATCCACCACAAACACAACATTCCTTTTGGGGGGCATCCTTCAAGAAGTAGGAGTTGAGTTCAAAAGGACCCTGAATCCTTCAGAATTGAATATTATTGTGATCATGTTCAGCTCAAGTGAATATAATGTGATGCCTAAGGCAGTGTCTTCACTTTGGATAGCCTGGGTTTGAACCCTGTTTCTACCTCTGTAACTTTGAGCTCATTGCCTAATTTCTATGAGCTCTGCCTTCCTCATCTGTAACAAAGGAAAAATGATACCAATCACATCAAAGACTTACAAAAAGATTAAATGAGACCATTTTTATTAAAAACTTAAAAGGTATTAACCACAGGGAGTGTTGTTATTTTTATTCAATGACTTTTAAGTTCTTTTCCAGTTGAAAGGCTTTCTTTAATTCAGCATAATTGTATTTTTCAGGTCCAGACTCCACTGTATATTTAACCTTCCACCCATTTATTTGCCACTGCATTCAAAAATGTTATCTGAATATGATTCTCATTTTTTCATATATCATTTTCATGATTTCCTTTAGTTCTCGATCAGTGGTTTTCATTAGCTCTTTGAGCATATTTAGGACAATGGTTTTAAAATAATTAGCCTTATATATCAAATGAAGGGAAAGAATTATCTTCCTCACCAATCGTCTCTGTCACTTTATTTTCTTCTTTAGAAAGTGGTAGCTTATCCTGCTTCCTTCTTTCTCATGTAATTGTTTTGTTGAAATCTTCACATTGAAAATTGGTATACAATATTTATACAATAACACACATATTCCAGTGTGTTAATTCTGGCAAAAAGATTCCCCCTTCCCCCAGATGCTATTTATCTATTACATTTTTATTTTAGAAATACATATATAATATATATATAACTGAAAATTTCCTACTTTAACCTCTCTCAAGTGTACAATTATGTCTTACTTTCCCAACTGCAAAAACAAATATCATAATTTGGGTTCACTTAAACATCAGGAATTTATTAGCTCACAATTTTGAGGCTGGGAGATGTTCAAAATCAAGGTGTCAGCAAGGCAATATTTTTTCCTTGATGTATGTGGTTTTGGGGGGCTGGCTGCAGGATATCCTTATTCTGTCACTTTCTGTCACATGCAAACCACATGGCAATGCCCTCTCCTTCCTCCTCTGGGTTCCATTGACTCTGGCTCTCCTCATGGCTTTCTGTAACAAGATCTCTAGTAATAAGATCAATACCCATCAGGATTCATTTGGCCAGAAGCTGAATAATAACCTCATCAAAATATCTTATTTTCAATGGGATCATACTGACAGGAATAGATTAAGTTTAAGAAGAATTTTTTAGTAGGATACATAATTCTGTCTTCCACAAATTCGGTAGTATTAATTAAATTCACAGTATTGTGCTATGATCACTAATATCCATTACTCCAGCTTTTTCATCACATTAAATAGAAACTGCACATTTTAAGCAATAGCATCCTTTTTGCCTCCCTCCCCAGAGCATGGCAAAACAAAATCCACTATCTGACTCTCTGATGTTTGCTTTTTCAAGGCATATCATGTAAGCAAGATCATATAGTATTGGCCATTTCATTTCTGGCTCATTTCACTCAACATGGTATCTTCAAGGTGCATCTATGTTGTAATATGCATCAGAACTTCATTCCTTCATATGGCTGAATAATATTCCATTGTGTTTATGTACCACATATTGTTTATCCATTCATCTGTCAGCAGATAGTTGGGTTGCTTCCACTTTTTGTCTATTATGAATAATGTTGCTATAAAGATTGGTATACAAATATCTCTTCAATTTCCTGGTTCCAATTCTTTTGGGAATATACCAAAAATTGGAATTGATGCTGTTTCTTTATCCTTCATATTTTTGGAAGCTATAATAATCTTCTTCATTAGTGATTTGTCCAATTTTATGGAAAGTGTATGTCTCTTGACATATATATTCATTTAAGACATTCTTCATTAAACTTGTACTCAGCTAGTTTTACAACAGAAATTTCCTTGAATTCCAGGAACTTAGAACAACAACAAAAATCTGAAAGAATACAACTTCTTCATTATTTACACATTAGCTCTGTGCTTCTATTCTCTTTTAGTACTTAGATGGCCTTACAATGGCCCTGAGAAATAACCCAATGAGAAAGCATAGAGCTTCTCAGGTTTTTTATGAACATATCTGTTTTCCTGCAGGACTTATCCATTGCCCTGTATAGCAGAATTCTCCACAGGATCCTCTTCCACCAGTACTTTGAATGTTTTCTCCTAGCACTCATGCTACATGTGTACTTTAACTGGCAAGTCTTGGCCACAGGTGGCTGTGGATTATTGGTTTTCTCATGTGTGTTGGTGCCCCTGTCAGCCACTGGTACATGCAGTTCAAGTTATGGAAATTTGTGAGACAGAGACAAATATCCTGGACCAGTTCTTCAGTTTGTCAACTGTTAAATTGGTACAAATATGCAAGCACACCAATATATGCACAAGGGTTAATCTGTTCCCTCTGAACCCAGAACTATGGACCCACACAGGCAGGTTGGGGTGGTGTCCCACCAAATAAGGGAGGGTTTAAGGGAAAGTTCCATCAAGGTGTCACAAAGTTTTCCTACTATTTGTAATCTGCATTTTCTTGAGTCAGTGCTTTCCCAGTTACTACAACCCCTTAGCTGTTTTCCATTGCTCTGAAAATTTGGTTCTGCTAGTTTCTGCTGGTTTTCCAAAGATTATATGGGAGGACAGAGCACTAGGTTGTCTCACACTTCCATCATCCTGATGTCACTCCATTTCCATAATTTTTGAGACAGAGTTTCTTTGTCCATCAAGGTCATGGGCAGGCACATTTTTCAAAACTCCTGTGTGTAAAAAACACACTGACTTGGAGTTGTAGAGAGGGGACTCAACCACACCCATCACAAACCTAGTGGTCCCCATCACTTTGAACATCATCTATTCTTGAAATTGAAGATAAACTCTTGAAAATGTATCAGGCATGCAGTTAGGGGAAGTAAGTTGAGAGATGAATTAGCTGACTGTACAGGCACAACTCCTGGGTAAATACACTTTCTCAGGCTCAAGAATATGCCCACTGTGCAGCCTGCAATGTTCCAGTCTTGATGGGTCATCTTTGTCACATTCACAAAAAGGACTACTTTTGAAATGAGACTCACACCAGAAGGACAGACCTATATGAGTTTCTGAATTCTCATGTCATCCTGTCAGGTGTTACACCACTCACATGATCAATATTTAATTCCTGGGTTTATATCCCATTTTTCCTTCCCTCAGTACTGCCAATCCTCATTCACACTTGGCATGAAGGCAGTAGTCTATACTAAAGCATATTCTAGGAAAGAGTCTGGTGAAATCATTCAATGGTGTAGAATAATGAAAATTGTTGAGGACAGTATTTACTACAACTGTAGTGACTTCCTTATGTTTCTGATGAGAATAATTGCCTGCATTTTCTATATATTAGGAACAGTTTTTTAGCAATTGGTTTTTGTTTATTTCATCAATAATATAAATTCTGTAATTGATACACCCATCCTTTATTATTCTGCCTGCTGTAGAAACCAGAGCCAAATTGGGAGCTCCAATTTAGTGTTTGTATAGAGATTTATGATACATTATAACTACATGAAAATATTTTGGGTAAGACAGGTAGTAGGTGACTCATGGCAAAAAAGGAAGTGGTAGCCCATGTAGAATCTTTTGGATTTTGCAAAGACTGTGGATTTTATTCTGAGTGAAATTAGGAGTTAATAGTGGCTTTTTTTATGGAGGAATCATTAATCAGACTTACAAGGGATAATTTCAGTTCTTAAATGACAAATATTTGTAGGAGAAGAATGATTCTGGGATGTAGTTTGAACATAGAGTTGATATTTATTGCTGATGGATTTGTTGTAGTTGATAGGGAAAGAAAGGTGTCAAGAACAACTCAAAGCATATCAGCATGAAAAATTCAAAGGATGGAGTTTTTCCATTTACAGAGATGTGGGAGAACTGAGAGGAGTAGGCTTTTGGAAAATCCAGAATTAGGGTTTTGGGCATGTCAATTCTGATACATGTATCAACAATACAAGTGAAGATATCTAGGAGTCCATTATTTTGATCTGAAGTCTGGAGTAATTGTGCTTGAAGTTATGCATTTTGGAGACTTCAAACTACATAAATGATTTTAAAACTATGAAGCAACATGAAATCTCCTAGGATGTGAGAAGAGAAAGGGAAGAAGAGACGGTTGATGACTCACCCTGAGACATCCATTACTGAGAATATGAGAATATGAGGAATAGACTTCAAAGGAAGCAGAAAGGACTTCCAGTGAAATATTAGGAAAACTGAAAGAAAGAGAGATAGAGATAGAGATAGAGATAGAGAGAGAGAGATGAGAGAGAGAGAGAGAGAAAGGGAGAGAGAGAGTCATTCCAGAAAGCAAGGTAAGGAAGAGTTTAAAGAAGGAAGATCAACTGCATCAAATAAAGGTGAAGTAGCAAATAAGATTAGAAGTGAATATTGACCACTGGAATTGCTTTGATGAAAAGGAGAGCAGAGATTTGAGAGATAATAGAGGGAATGGTAGGGTAAGAAAATATTTTTGAATGGGAAAAATTGCATTTTAATAATTAATTATTCCTATAATTTATTATTCATGATTTGTAATAATATAGGGAGTCTTCAATTAGGGAGAGAAAATTTGTCATTGTAGAAGATGGGAGACTGTTGGCACCGTATCTTTGGTTAGGGAAGAAAGGATGGATTTAGAGGAATTGGCTTTCACTGATGCAATGTGTTTAGAGTAGCAGGTGGGAAGGTGGAGAGTTTGGGGACAGAGTTGGTTGATGGGTTCTTGTGGCTGTTGTTGCCTGTGGAAATTCTTTCATAATTATTAATATTTCAGAGTGAGATAGGACTCAAGGGCATATGTTGAAAATGAGGCTATGTAAGCAGATTTTGAGGTTTGGGGAGACAGGAGTTATGAAATTGTCATCTAAGAGGGTGAAAATATTCCTGGGTTAGGAAAATTGAATATTATTTTTAGTAGCATGAAGGATCTGTGAAGATTTGTGGTCATAAATTTACAATGAGCCCAGTAGGGGTAAGTGTTTCTTCTTCAGCTAATTTTAGGAGCACCAATGGAAGCATAGAGAAAGGGGATAATTGGACTCATCTAGTGAGGTGTTTCTGCCATGTGGGTACAACAATGGGACAGAGAGCAGGAAAGGTAATGGTTATCACCATCCATGGAATGAAGCTGGGGATGAAGAAGTAAGAGGAAGAAGGGGAAGAAGGATGGAAAAACATAAGTAGGAAGGCAAGACATTATGTGGGTGTGTGATGTGCATTGGAGTCCCTGGGAGAAGAACACATTATATAAGAGATCACTTGGATAGTATCAACTTCCCAACCCTAATCTTAATATTCCATTCTTTTATCACAACCTTCTGTTCTCTATTTCCATCTCCATACTCTGGTGTTGACCAGATTTCTGGTCTCTCAAATCCTCTTTATGCCCTTCTATAGGAAGGACTGTAGTTTTCCTTTCCCTCCATCCCATGCACTGTGGTTGGACATCCATCCATCTTGTTATCCCTAATTTTGTCAACTTACAATCAAATTAATTGATTCCTATGAATCAGATATGCTTGATTTGCTTCCCAACATTCCTCTCTAAAGGTGCAATCCTGTGTGTCTTCTGAGATTTTACTTCTCATTCTCCATTGTGTAGGCTGTCTCTTCCTCTGCCCATGATGAATCCTAATTCCTATGTTTTAGAAACCACTGCTCCCACCACACCTCATTTTGAAAATCTTCCCTTTATTCTCTTTCACACTCAAGATTCCATGTTTAAAACCAGAACATCCTCTACCTGTTCATATAACTAGTAGTCTACTAATAACCAAATCCTATGATCATTTAATTATTCTCAGATTTGAATTCTAAATATTTATCCCATGAAACTCATTACTCCTTTAACTCCAATGATCTCACTTTCTGTGGCCCTCAAACGCCTTGTCCTTTTCTTCTTATATGCCCTCACTAACCAGTGCTTATTATGCTACACATGACTTCTAACACACACAAACACACACACACATGAGTTCTTGACCTTGAAGATTAGCCAGTGTGTGGGAAGCATATTCATTGCTTATCAGTACATACCTGGAGTGTTATGTCAACTATTGTGTCCCACAATTTGAAAGTAACAGCTACAGATATAAGTGAATATAGCAGACATCACCAGAGCAGGAAATTGTAGATGAAGGAACCATCTGTACATTCTAAGGAGCCTTGAAGACTCATGGAGATGGAGACAGGGACAAGAGATGTCATCAAAGAGTTGACAGGTGGTTCCATGGAAGGAGGGTGAAATCTAACCTATTCTTTTCAAAGAACTAAATAGATCATGGGTGTTAAAGAGAAGCTGGTATTGACTGAGAGTGAAGAATGAGTTTTCTTACAATTTAACAAGTAGCTATAGAACAAATTTCAAAGAATGTTATGGGTTACAGGTCCACCATTTCAATTCTTTCCTTCTAGCTATTTTAATACCCTAGCAACCAAGAAAAAGCAAATTATATAGAGATTCAGTATTCATGATCCTTTGTTAAATTTCATCTTGTCTGTTGCTAGCCCTTCCTCTATTTTAACCACGTTCCCAATCTCCAGGGATGTCAAGGCAGTAATGATCCTAACTTGTTATTGCTTTTCTATATATATGTTATATTTCACAATAAGGAGATAATTGAAAGTGTGGTACTTTTTTTGGAAATTTTTGGAAATTTCCTATATAACTACTTGTTAAATTGTGCTTTCAAACTTATTACCTGTTTGCATATATGTTATATTTTACAATAAGGAAATAACTGAAACTCTGGAACTGTAACCCACAATCTTCTTTGAAATTTGCTAACTACTTGTTAAATTGCACTTGGAAAATTATCACTTCTATGTATATGTGTTAAATTCCACAATAAAAATATAATAAAAAATCTACAGAAAGTAAATATGTATTAAAAAATAATAGTCATTAGAAAAGAATGAGCTTTCCCACAAGAGAATGGATTATCCATCACTCTTATTTATCAACTAGAGATGAATGGGGATAACATCTCCATAATAGAAAGGATCACATAATTATTTATGAGTTATTCAATTCTGCTGTCATCACCACTCCCTTAACTGCTGACAACACTCAGTTAGCTTTAATGTGCTTTTACTGCCATGCATGAAACCTCAAGGTCTGTCTCCACATCTTGGAACCTCTCAGACGTAGTCATGAGTTTCCATGCTCTTCTTGATATACCTCCCATCACACAGGAAAGAATTCTCACCTCCTGTTCCCCTCTTATGTGAATGAGCTATAATCTCTCCAGTCCTCCATTCATTGGGTTTCACTTAAGTGCAAGCCTGTGGATTTTTTTGAAACAACTCAATCATATCACATCCCAGGAACTGGGGAGCATCCCGCCCTCCTAATACTACAAAGCCTTCCTCCAGCACTTCTGCTAGCTCACTCGGCTCCCAAGGGCATCTCCATGAAGTGCTGCATGGTGGGTGATGTCCTTCTCTCTTTATCTGTTGGTGTAAGTGACTAGTAAATGGCTGCCCATCTCATATGTCCAGTCTTGGATACTGTGTGTTCACCATCTCATACTATTTTTGGTGGAGCCACCTTCACTAATGGGGACAAAAAGAGGTGAGAAGAACGTGGGGGCATGACTGTGAAGTCATTATCTCACAAGAAAGACTTTGCATCAAGGCATTACATGCAATCCCCAGGAAGTTAAATGACAAAATTGCTAAGTGTTTTTCTAGCTCCAGAATTTTATTAATCCAGTTAATTTATGCAGCCTTTGAATAGATGAGTTAAGATCCGTTCATTCATCCAGAATTTACTGAATTGTCCTACACCACAGAGAGTTTGTTGGGCAGAGCACATATGAAGATTTAAATAAAGGCAAGGAAGAAGCTATCATGGAAATTACTATTTAGATTTACTTAAGAATCACTTATTCTTTGATTTGCTACCTCATACCTAGAACAAATCTTCTAGGCATATGTATCAATCATAAGAATGGGGCTTAGTGGAGAATTTTATGTTATCTTGAGGGAAATTTTGGGGTGTCCTGATATGCCTTAAAATATAACTTAGAACACAAAAGAAGCAACACAGTAATTCAAGGATTGGTAAGCATTTTCTGCAAAGGTCCAGATTGTAAATGTTTTAAGCTTTCCAGGCTGGATGGTCTCTGGCATTTGTGAAACTTTGTCTTTTAAATGGGAGGACAGACACAATAGGCAAATTAGCAGGTGTGGATGCGTGGTGAAAAAACTTTATTTACAAAAAACAAACAAATAAAAAAAAAAACAAGTGAGAGGTTTGATCTGGCCAGTTGGCCATAATTTGCTCTTGAAGCTAGTCCTGATGAAATAGTGTCTTGACATAGGATAAATCATGGCACTTTAAGTAATAGTGATTCCATAGGTGAGGAGAAATAGTTGGATATATCCAGGACCTATGAGAAAAGTCTCCTAATTGTTTCAGCCTTGCTACTCATGACATTTCTCCAGTGATTACATCAGTCAAAGGAGGTCACCCTGCAGAACAGTCTCCTCAGGGCCCCCTTCATGTCCCTGTTCCTCAGGCTGTAGATGAAGGGGTTCAACATGGGGGTGACCATCCCATGCTGTATGTCATCAAGGCCACCCAACCTGTCCTAGAGGATGGTGTTGCTTCAGTGCTCAGGTAGACCCCAAGGATTGTGCCATATACAGGGAGACAACTGAGAGGTGGGACCCACAGATGGAAAAGGTTTATACTTGCCCTTGGATGAAGAAATTTTCTGAAAGGAGGAAACAATTTTAGAATAAGAGAAAAATATTTCAGAAAAGGAATCAAAGCCAGAATGCAGGTTCCAATATAAGTAACTATGTTATTGATGAGGGTGTCAGAACATGCAAGTTTCAGAAGGATCACAAAAATAATGTGGGATTTCTGTGTGTGTTGATGAGAGTCTCAACATGTTCCAGGTCTGGAGAATGGAGAAAATGAAACTTAAGCACCAGTAACCCAGAACCAGCATTCCACAGAGCCAGGGATTCATGACGACCATGTAGTGCAGGGGTTGCCAGATGGTCACAAAACAGTCATAGACCATAGTGGTCAGGAGTAAACTCTCTAGGGATCCAAAACAAATGAAAAAGAATATCTTGGTGAGGCAGGCTGATAGGTGATAACTTTATTCTGAGTCTGGATATTTACCAGCATTTTTGGGGTGGTGTTGGAGGTGAACCCAAAGTCAGCAAAGGACAGGTCGGAGAGGAAGAAGTACATGGATGTATGGAGGTGGGAGTCTGAGATGATGGCCAGGATGCTGAGCAGGTTCCCAGTGGAGGTGACCAGGTACGTGGACAGGAAAAGCACAAGGAGAAGGAATTGAACTTCTGACATTTCTGAAAATCCCAGGGGGAGAAATTCTGAAACCCTCATTGGATTTTGTTATTCTATGTGGATGATATACCAGCCAGGAGAAAGACAAAGGCAAGACTAAATAGTCAGCTTAAAGACAATGCACAAATGTGTTTGGCTTTCATGGAGGGAAGAAATTTCAAAAATATTACTTTTGTAAAATTATCTTCAGTTGGGTAAGATGATCATACACTACCTTATTTTACATATGTCCATTTTGTGAGCTTCTCTTCTATTTCATTGGCCATCCTGTTAGACATTATGTTTTTTAAACAGCTTTAATTTTTGCATCTTACAAGATATTTAAAAACCTAATAGAGCAAGATTTTATTTGTTTTGTTTAATGATGTCATTACCTTGTAACTCCTGTTTCTGGAGATGAATCAGGAGTGAATGTGCCAAATATCAAGTACAATGACATTAGATGTTTAACAGATAATAATAAGCCTTTCCATTAATTTGGAAAGGATTAATATTTTAGTTTTTAATTTCTCCTTCAAAAACAAAGAGAATTTATTTATCTTGGTCTTCAAACTTGCAGTAGAATTTTTCAAAATATCACTTTAGGAATTAATATATATACTATGCATTAGATTAATCTTAATTGAAGATATGTTGTTTGTTTGAGATCAGGATTCAGAGTTTTGTACTCATTCATACACAGGCATACTTTTAAAAGCATTAAAAAACTAGATATAAAAAGTACAATCAAATATACCAAAATTAACTTCCAAAGCAATAGGTAACATAATAAAGATGCAAGGACACCTATTGAAATTATAAGAAGTTAATCACAGATCCTTTAAATGCCAAAAACCAATTCTTTCTAGAAAAGAAAACTTCTTGCTACTAGAATCTTGAAAATAATGAGAAATAATGATGCCAAGAAAAATGAGGATTGAGAAAGAGGTTTTTGATTACACAAATGGAGGGCATTACATCATTAATAGATATAATCATAGATACTTCTATGTGAAAATTTTTGAAAACCTCAGAGTAGCTAATTTAATTTGGGGGGAATATAATTAGCCATATTTGATAAAAAGAAATAAAGTAAAGTAGACCCATACCTAAGGAAGTAATTGGCCAATCAACAAGACTTGCCTTCACAAAGCAACTTGGGGTTTCTCTGTGGTTGACCAAAGAGAAATTCTTATTAAAGTCATATTGAAGATAAGGATCCTTTACCAGTGGTCTGGAAGCTTATAGTATTCATAAGACAATTAAAATAAATCAGAGTTAATGTTGGGAAGAATTGCAGGATAATACCTCTCCTGAGAAATCTAATAATGAGAATGCTGACTCCTCATCTCTATGCTCCTCTCATATTTTCTGCTCTAATAGTAAAGAACCAGTTATTCCTTCTGATATAGATGCACACTTAACAGACCTTTACCTAAAAACATTCAAGTACAATTTCCAGATGATAAAAAGTGGAAAGACCTTACTATAATACCTGGGACAGGTGACTCATATCCTTCAAGTCCCATATTAGAAACTTATAGTGAAGGAGAAGTTAAACAGTTAAAATAACTGTGAATACTTTTAAGAAAGCAGAAAGACCCTCTCAACCTTCTTAGATATAGATAACATGTAATCACTTAGTCCTCTGTGAAAACAAGATGGGCTGCTGCTATCACTTTAATCATAGGGAAGTTGTAAAGAATGTAGCAAGATTCAATACAGTCCAAATTAAATGGATGTTTAGCAATATGATGTAATGGCTAAACTAATCAATAGAATAGAATAAAAACCTATATTAACAAGTTAGAAACAAGCAATAGTAATCTCTATTCCAATTTTTAACAAGTAAAAGTATGTTACATTATTCTTACAGAAATCATAGCTTAATTAGTAAAAATATTGTCAGTAAAGTTTTATAGACATTCAAGGCTAAGTCTCTGATAATGAGGATACCTTCTTCGGTCTTGAACAACTCATGGGTTGAGATGCTTAGCTTTGTGAGACATTCATATTCATGAGGCATCATTTAATGTAAAAAGAGAATATGACTTAATAATTAAAGTTACTCTAAATCAAGGGCTATAAATTTTCTATAACTGAGACAAGGGGGAGCTCTCTCTGATCCCATGTCCAGCTGCATCTGGAGAAGGGGGGCTCCCAGGCTTGGTAACATATCAATTAATTTTTTACATTGTAAACTTGTTTCTTTTACCTTAAGTGCTCCTTCAGTAAAAAATGTGTTGAAGTTGAATTCTTGACTCATGTGCTCTTTACTTTTAAACTATTGTCTAACCCTATACTCCTAATTGAGTGGGGGGTTGCTTGAGAGAAGCCCAAACCCAATGAATCATGACCTGATTAGGCTCCGGCCTTTTCTAATGGAGATCATAGGTTTGAGGTGTAAAGAGACAAACCCAAGAAAATTGGTGCCCCATATGGGGCTTGAGACAAGAATAATTTTGATTTTGTACCTTGATTAATTTTCCCTAGGGACTTTAGGCACTGTCTAAAGTAATGGTGCCACTTTGGAATTTAGGCATTGCAGGATTACAAGTGTTAATAGGGCTGTCAGGAGCTAGGACTCCAGGGCACCAGGATGTTCCTACTGTAAGTGTTGATGCAGGACCATGGGAGTAGGCAGAAGGTTTGCTAGGATTCAAATTGATCTTCAGGATGGAAACAGAGAGCTGTTACCACAACCAACTTATACCCCTGCCCCTGGACCTGTTGATTTAACTACAGGTGACTTACTGAATGTTTCTTATGCACAATTATTGGCTAAACTAAGGGATGTACCATTTGTAACTGGAGTATATAGACATGGACCATCATATACTGGTCTTTGGCTACCAGGTGATGATTTAAGCCATCATTTCCTACCCATAACAATGGCTGAATTAGCACTATTAAATAACCAGCAGATATAAGAAGAAGTAACACTTCTGAGAGAAATAATATGTAGATTTCAACAGTGGCAAGCTATGGGGGCACCTCAGCCACAAAATCCTCCCCTTCAGCCACAGGTTGTTATACAACCTTAACTCAGAGCATTAGCCTTGCCTATGAATCATCTTCAAGCTTTTGTAGGAGCTACACCTAATGACCCCCAGGCTATAGCATTGTGGTTTGGATGAAAGATACAGGCTATAGTGGGAGTAATCCCTATTAACAATGGACCTATGTTAATGCTTTATTAGCTTTACATGCCACATTGCATGTCACAGACCAAGAAACACAGGGCTGGAATAGCACCATAGCTGCTATTTATCAAAGAATTCATGGAACTTTGGCATTACACATTTGCCCACTGTATTAAAAGATACTGCTAATTCTGGTGGTGTTATAGTGGCTTTTACTATGGGGATGGTGTTCTCTAATGATGACTATGCCTTAGTTAGTGACATAATTTGACCACTGCTGCCAGGGCAAGCAGCAGTAGTTGCTCTTCAAGCCCAATTAGATATACTTCCAGATGATGATGCTAAAGCAAGTGCTTTTCCTGTAATTGTCCTTGAAGTATATTGCACCATGGGACTTAACATTTTTGGACAACCCATGGAAGATCCACCAGAGTCTCAACAACATTCTAATAAAACAGGGAGGCAATGGAAGAAGGCAGCATCAAACAGGAAATCAAAATAAAGGAGGCTTTAGATCCTCTCATCCATCCCAGCATCCTCCACAATCTCCACAAACACCCCCTATTCCTAGAAATAGAGGGAAATTTGGAGGTAATAGAGAAAAACAGGACTGAGAAGGATCACAAGGCCAAAACCACCAACTACCTCAGAATCATGGAGAAGATCTTCCCAGATAACTGAGACACTGTAATCTGAGACCCAATGTAAATTGTCCTTGATGATTTAATAAACCAGAGGGAAGCTCTCCAAATCCCTATAGACAAAGAGAAGATCAAGAACAACAGTCACAAGGCCAGTCAAAAGACAGAGGAGTTCAAAGTAATTCACAACCCTGAAGGTCAGGGGGAAATAATAGGACCGTGCACTTAGTGCAACAAGAACTTTCACCTCCCTCTCCTACTCCAAATCGTGATGGGATTTCACATCCAGCACAGGGGCAAAATATTTAAAAGACATTGCAACTCAATAGCAGAGGTTTCTTGTTTCTCAAAAGAATTTTTAAATGATGATAACCTAGTAGATTATGAGGAAATACAAACTATTCATGGTAAACAAAGAATGCCTATGTACTATTTAACCTTTAAAGTGGGTGGACATAAAATTTTAGGGCAAGTCATCCCCACAGAACTAGATTATGTTCTAATAGCTGCTAAGGTTGTGCCTTGGATTGAACTAACAAATTGTGAAGTAGAACTTACTGCTAATTTACCACTTGAGAAATATAAAAATGACAATATTAAGAGTTCTGACCTCTGTAAACATGGGAAAGAAAACAATTAGTGTGAACAAGGTTGCCTCAAAGTTTCATTAATAATCCAGCATTATTTACTGCTGATGTAGTGGATATATTAGGAAAAAAAAAGGAAATACTGGGTGTAGAGGATTATGTGGATGATACATGTTTTTCTAATGTAACAGAAGAACAACATTCATTTACACTAGAAAAAGTGCTTAAGTCTTATTAAAGAGTGTTGTTTCTTTAAAAAAGTCAGAGATAGCAAAAGATGTTACATTTCTTAGTTTTAATACTACTAAGGAAGGTTGTGATTTAACTGCAAAGTTTAGAGAAAATCTTTGAAATATCTCAGCTCCTAAAACCTTGAAATATTACATAGTATACTGAGGTTTTTAAACTTTGCTCTTACCAGTTGCTGAACTGGGGTGAGCACAAGTGGCAGCTGCCCAGGGGTCTCCCTTCACCTTGTAGCAGAGGAGGAAACAATCATTGAGTCAGGGTGGCTGAGACCCATTGCCAGCTGGCCACTGTGGTGTCAGAGCTGACCAGTGCCACCAGGAGAGCCACTGTCCCCAGAAAGCAAGGTCATCAGCAGAATCCAAAGAACCTCTGCACCAGAACAGCTCTCAATGTGTAACTGCAACTTTTCAAAGCAGTGCAGCACACATCAGCAGACATGTAAAAAAGAGTGCAGGCTGCATTTTAAACCTGTGTTCCCTGGAGAAAGCTAGTGGGGAGCTGAGGGGAAAACAGCCCACAGGTGCATGTGCTCTTAAAAAACTGTCCTCCCAGGGGAGTGAATCTCCCTGGCAACGTAGAATATGACTCCCGGGGAGGAATGTAGACCCGGCATCGTGGGACGGAGAACATCTTCTTGACCAAAAGGGGGATGTGAAAGGAAATGAAATAAGCTTCAGTGGCAGAGAGATTCCAAAACGAGCCGAGAGGTCACTCTGGTGGGCACTCTTACGCACACTTTAGACAACCCTTTTTAGGTTCTAAAGAATTGGGGTAGCTGGTGGTGGATACCTGAAACTATCAAACTACAACCCAGAACCCATGAATCTCTAAGACAGTTGTATAAAAATGTAGCTTATGAGGGGTGACAATGGGATTGGGAAAGCCATAAGGACCACACTCCACTTTGTCTAGTTTATGGATGGATGAGTAGAAAAATAGGGGAAGGAAACAAACAGACAGACAAAGGTACCCAGTGTTCTTTTTTACTTCAATTGCTCTTTTTCACTCTAATTATTATTCTTGTTATTTTTGTGTGTGTGCTGATGAAGGTGTCAGGGATTGATTTAGGTGATGAATGTACAACTATGTAATGGTACTGTAAACAATCGAAAGTACGATTTGTTTTGTATGACTGCATGGTATGTGAATATATCTCAATAAAATGATGATTAAAAAAAAAAACAAAAACTGTCCTTGCCAAAGGCCCCAGGAGGAGGTGGGTGTTCCCCACTTACCCACACACTGTTGTGGCCCTGAAACTTCTGCATGCAGCCTCTGCTAAATAAGATACAAGTACTCCCAAAATATGATTTAACTTCGTATACAGTAGTATATTATACTGATGGGTCAGCTACTGAAATTCCTAATCCTCAGAAGACACATTCTGCGGGGATAGGAATACTGAAAGGTAAATTTGGTGCTAATTTCTCCATTATTAAACAATGCAGATTTCCCTCAGTGGCTCATACTGCACAATATGCTGCAATAACTGCCCTAGAATTTGCTGTCAAAGAAGCTATGATGGACAAAAGGTCAATTTTAATAGTTACAGACAGCATGTATGTAGATAAAAGCTTTAAAGAAGAATTGGATATCCAATGGGTTTGTTAATCTGAAAAAAGCCTCTGCAACATATAAGTAAGTGGAAATTTATTGCTAATTGTAAGCAAAATAAGCCCAATATCCACATGGTATATGAGTCAGGGCACCAAAAACAATGTACTTCTATTCATACTGAAGGTAACCTTTTAGCAGACCAGTTGGCTGTATAAAGCAGTCATCTGGTAGGAATGGTTACAAAATGACCAAGCCTGGACAAGGAGCTAGAACAAATCTTGGATCCAAAGAGTCCTAACCCTAAGGGGTATCCTGCAAAATATAACTTTTGGAAAATGGTAATGCTATTATTGAATGAGATGAAGGAAAAACAGTTATTCCTCCAGTTATGGAAAGAGTAAAATTGCCCCACAGGCCCAAAATACATTTGGAACTATCCATGAAGTTTGGGAAGCCATCTTAATTAAACTAAAAAATAAATACTGGTGGCCTAATATGATTAAAACAGTCAGATCTGTTGTAGTTAGTTGTAAGGAATGCCAAGTAACTCATGCTTCCTCCCAAATTCCTACTTCTCCAAAAATAATTATTCATCCTGATGAAGTTTTGAAAAGTTTTATATGGGTTATATTGGTCCTTTACCCTCATCTCATGGCCATGAACATATTCTTGTTATTGCTGATGCTGGAATGGGATCCTGTTGGTAATTCCCAACCAAGGCCCAAAGTGCTAATGCACCTGTTAAAGTTCTTAACTTTTTGTCAGGTACTGTAATTCCTAAGGGGCTGCATTCTGATCAGGGGTCAGCATTCACTTCTGCCACCTTGTGACAGTGGACCAAGGACAGAGGTACACAGTTGGAATTTAGTACCCCTTCCCACCCTGAAGTTGTGGAAAGGTGGAAAGGAAAAGTGGTGAAATAAAATGAGTCTTAAATCAACTGTTGTATGGATGGTCTTGAAAGTGGTATCCACTTATCCCTCTTATTCAGCTTTCTGTCAATAATATACCATCCTCATGGGTGCATCAAACACCTCATAAGTTAATGTTTGGTGTAGATTCTAATTTGCCTTTTGCAAATGTAGATGATGTCAATTTATCTAGAGAAGAACAATTATCATTACTGCAGGAATTTGGAGAGGAGATTACACCTGCTGCATCATCCTCCTGCACTTCTGGTTGGAAACTTTTCCTTGGCCAATTCATCCAGGAGAGGGTACAGAAATATACTTCTCTCTATCCATGATGGAAAGCCTACTAAATTCTTACAGTATTTGATGATCATACCGTTGAGACATTGGGCCCTCTTGGCCAATGATGAAAGGTTAGTATTGATAATTTGAAGCCCACTGCTCATTATGGAAAGATATATAACAGTCTTCAACCTTCAGGATTGGATGGTTTGAATAAGGCAATAGATATGGGATTTTTATGAGACAAGATCCCAATATTGATTTAAAGGACCCAGGGTGGGAAAGTGAAGAAATCTCAAAACTCACTACACAGGTGAGGTTCAGATATTTTTTCGTATACCTTGGGTGCCACATCTACATGAATACTTTGCTGGTTCTTTTTTGGACTGATAATTATTGGACTTATCCTACAGTTTATTCTATCAGCAGTTTTTCAAATGCAACAGAAAAAATGCTATACCTCATCTTGGTCTGATAATCTCTTGGAATCGAACTAGTGTTACACCTTATATTCCTGTCACTCTCCCACAATATCATCAAGAATGATGAGTCATTCATCCTGCACCTAGGAATGCTCATTTAGAAATATGTGGCCTTCAACAAGGTATGTTTTGGGAACCATTCCCTAAACTTATCATACACAAGAAATGAACTGTGAGTATCTCACAAATCCTCTTGTTAGACACCTCTAGTTTTGCACAAGATAAATGGAAACATACCATTCAAGGACAAAAAATCTTGACTCAGTTAATTGATAATGAATTTGCCCAATTGCAAGAAGTTGTCTTGCCTTTTACTTTGCCTCTAGACCAGCCATACACTCAGGAGCAATGTCAACAAAAGAGGTGTTTTCAAGAATTTGGGCATTGCTATTTAATATAATATAATTCAGGAAGAATTTGGCCATCTTCTGAGGTTATTCAGGGTCATTGCCTTATACCTCTATCTAGTGGCATCTCTGATAACACCAGGCTGGTTGCCTGGAAGTGTTATCTTCAGCCACAAATAATGAGACCAAGAAAGTGGACTATTGCTGATCAAAATTATGCATGTATGGTGCATATAGTAAGACTGGGGGCAATGCTATGTATAAACAGGCTATCTTTTGTTCCACTAATATGTATGACACTTGGTGGCAGGCTGCTAGAACTATGACTGGACAAGAACAATTTCTAAATAAGAAATTATTTCCAATGATTGAAAATAATATAACTGGCCTGTTGAAGGATTGTGTTCTGCCTTCTGAGTGGAAAAAGAATAATCGTTTTAATGGAGAACCTTTAGATAGGTTATTTAAATCTCCCACTATTACTCAATTTTGTGATCATCCAGAGCTAATTTACTTCCTAAATACGACATATACTATTTATTCCTTATGGGAAGGAGATTGTGGATATTTTCAAAAGAATATAAGCAGCAGATTAACTGAGTGCATTAACGTTACTAAAGCTAGGAATATTCACCCTTATGCACATCGATTTTGGAGATAATTCCCTGACCCAAACAACATACAAGAAGAACAATCTAAATGCCATTATGAATCAGTCTTCTCCAGGTGAATTCTGCTTTTATTATCCAAAATAGATTGTCTCCAAAATTAAAAGAAATTGGGGACAATTATCATATTCTAAAATGTTCCCTGCAACAATATGTAAACAGGAAAGGAAAATTGTAAAGTCTAAATATAAAGTATACTCACTATATCAGAAATGCATAGTAGAAGCTAAAAAACATCATATACAAAGTGTGATTAGCTCATTAAATGAACTTTTTATAACTCAAATAGAGAATGATACTATTAATATTAAAGAACTTCTAACCAAAGACAAGATATGGGGATTAGTTAATGAAGTCAATATGTCTAATATACAAATTAAGAGTAAACAAAAGGAAGTAAATCCTTGTCCCTTAAAATGAGGATGAAGAGGTCTCACTAACACTCAAAGACTTCAAAAGTAAGCCTTATGATGGCTAATTCAATAGCAACAGTATCTAAACTTTTTGACTTAAATGATCATCAGCTAGCTGATGGATTACATATGTTAAAAGATCACATGGTGATTTATTTAGAAGATTCAAGAGCCCAGTCAATTCACTACCATTTGGCTGGACCTGCTGGACCCTCCACCTGGTGTGCAGGGGCATGGGTTCCCTCTCCTGGTCAGCACCCTGGGCCCACCACATGGCCAGTCAGACACTGTGGGTGGCAACTGGGGGCTGGCAGGACCCTAACCCTAAGATGGTTGCACCCAGCAAAGAGCCACAGCAGCCTCTGGTGAAGGTGATGGCAAGGGCAAGAGCTTTGGATCATGGCTGCACAGGAGGTTGGAGGCACTAGGAGTGGATTGAGCCATGTATGGTGCCTACATCCTGGGTGTCCTGAAGAAGGAGGAGGAAGAAGAAAAGCTGGATGTCCTGCAGGGTATTCTTTCTGCTTTCCTGGATGAAGACTCCCATCTTAATATTTGCAGGGAGATTGTGCAATAATGGTCAGAAACTCAGAATATTGTCACCAAAGTGAAAAAAAAAGATGAAGTACAGTCCATTGCCACCCTAATTGAGAAGCAGGCACAAATCATGGTGAAGCTTGGGATGGTATCAGAAAAGGAGAAGCAAAGAAAAGCTGCCCTCCTGGCCCAGTATGCTGCTACAATAAGAAAATTACTGAAATTGTGGAACCATATCCCATAATATTCTTTGAAATTTGCACACTAACTTCTTGTTAAATTGTACTTTGTTAGTTGTCACTGTTATGTATATATGTTATATTTCCAAAAAATGCATAAAAAATAAACAGAGAAAAGGTTTATGGAAAATAAAACTAGAAAGAATCACCCTCTCTCCTAAAAGACTCTCAGGGTATCAGTAAGTTTGGAATTGCCTG
This sequence comes from Choloepus didactylus, assembly GCF_015220235.1. NCBI lineage: Eukaryota > Metazoa > Chordata > Mammalia > Pilosa > Megalonychidae > Choloepus > Choloepus didactylus. The sequence continues at coordinate 4,376,253 of NC_051331.1, forward strand.
TTACATCTACAGGGTATGGTGTTAGGAGGGTATGGTGGACTGGCCCTTGACAGTCCTTTCTCCCTCTTTCTGGTATGTTTTCCTCTACTTCAGGATGGTGGACAAACATTCCCTGCCTATTAAACCAATACTTGTGGCATAAGAGTCCTACTACATTGATTGTAGAAAATGCATCATGTTTGGGAGCCAACAATATCAATGACTTCTTCTTCATTACACCACATTCCTAATGATAGCAGAAGTACTGATGTTCCCAGCAGGATGGTTTTCAGCGTTTTTCAGTGTTGTCTACTTCCAATTACTTGAAGAAATATCTCTACCTTCTTCAACAATGTTGAGACTGCATGATATTTAATTTTTATCAAAATTCTACCACAGCTTTTTTTTTAAATGTTTCTACTTAAAGGAAATAAGTCATACATGTAAACTGTTGGATACAAGAACTAATTGCAAAACACAGATCTTCCAGGATAGGAATCTGAGAATTGATATATCAACTTGTTGGTTGTGAGGGCAAAAATGATGCAATATAACATCAGAAAACAGTATATTACTAGTGTATGTATAGCACTGGATTTATGATTGACAATGCGTTGTCTGTAGTCATTCATAAAGAAAGTGGCTAAGGAAGATTTTGGCAAATTGTCTGATTCATATGATAAAATATTTTGTTGACAATCATAGTTCATGAATGTGATGTGAGTAGTTCTTTTAGTTTCCCAGAATATTTCAAAAATGGAAAAAAGACCAGCAGATGATTTTTAATTCTTAGACTATGGTACTTTCAAAAACAAGAAATTTTATAGGGCTGCAAGACTCAAATATCTTTTCTCCCTAAACTATAGGGAGTTACATGGGGAAGACTCAAACACATATTCTGATCCTGTGAATTAGGGCATTGCAAAATATGATGAATTCAAAGTTTTGCCAAAGAGTTTGAAGTGAATAAAATAAAAAAGACCAGATTTCTTTTTTCAAAACTGGTTGTTAGCTCAGAGAAATTTCAATCCCAACATGCCACTCTGGTTTCCCAAGCAAAGACATGGCTCTGGGGTCAGGTGATGATTGAATTGTTAGGTTTATTCTATTTCACAAAGGTCTACAAAAAAACTGATATTATTTACTAATATTTGGGAATAATAGTTCAAAAAGACATAGTTGGCCATGGGCAAAATAGCCATGTTGCATCTTGGGATCTGTAAATGAGACTATTATTGTAGGAAATGCCAAGAGAAACTTCCTGAAAATGCTTCTGCCCATGAAAATAATTTTTAAAGGTCAACATTACACCACTGGGAGAATGAGTGTAATGATTGAATAATTAGTGTTTGTAATGTCTATTACATCCTAATCTAATTTTTATGGACTGTAAGAAAGTCATATATCAGACATGCACTGTGGGTTGTTGAAACTAAAACAGATGGTGATTCCAGTTCAGGATGAGATCTCTTTCTGGATCCAATTTACACAAATGAGAAAATTTCTAAACTTGAGACAAAGGATCCTTTAACAGAGAAAATGTTTCCAAACTGAAGAGTTTTTTGAGGTGTACTTTATGTACTTGTTTCAAAGACTGTAGATAAACTGTCAGCATGGTAGCGACAAATTTGTACATTTCTGAAGCTATTGTGCTTGCCCTTGCATTGTGGGTAACAGTAGAAATAAATTACACCCCAAAAGTTGTACCAAAATACAGGGACACAACTGATAGGTGTGACCCACAGCTGGAAAATGCTTTATACTTGCCTCTATATGATGAAATTCTCAAAATGGAGGATACAGTCTTAAAGTAAGAGAAAAGAATCCCAGTGAGTGGAATAACACCCACAATTCCAGTTGCAAAATACATTGCTACATCATTGAGGAAGGTGTCAGAGCAACAAGTTGTACTACATGATTAAGTCCATGAGAAGTGGGGAATTTCAAATTCTGTACAAAAAGGCAATCAGAAAACCATTAGGACATGTATGAGAGAATCTGGAATACACAATAACCAGGAAACCAGCAGCAGGAGTCCAGAAAGTCCAGGGTTCATGATGACTGTGTAGTGCTGGGGGTAAAAGCTAGCCACAAAATGGTCACAGGCCATCACACTGAAAATGAAGATGTCTAATCCTACAAAAAGTATGAAAAAATACATTTGGCTGAGGCAGTTTTCATTGGTTATGATATATATATACATGACAGAGAAAGAGAGAGAGAAAGAGATTATTCACATACCATAGATTGCACATACCATGCAACTATCCAAAGATCTAAAGTGTGCAATCAGTTGCCCATGGTACCATAATACAGCTCTGCATCCATCACTGCAATGAAATTTTTTTCAATTTTCAGGACATTTTCATTACTCCAGAAGAGAAATAAAGACAAAAAAAGGAATCTCAAATTCTCCCATACCCTAACCACACCCTCCCCATTATCGATTCATAGTTTTGGTATAGTACATTTGTTACTGTTGATGAAAGAATGTTAAAATACTAATAACTGTAGTACATAGAGCAGCTGGTAATTGCCAAAGAACTATATGAAACAGTGCTTTTGGGATCTCCAGTAAGCAGTCACACATTGGACACAAGTTTGGTGTCAGAGGAAAAGCTGAGTCCACAGTGAACATTGTAAGTTCACCCTGAACAGTGGTCGGGCACCCCTTGCCACCCAGACTCCATGGAATGTCTTGCTGCTGGCTCCCTGAAAGGAAAAAAAAAAAAAGAACAATCCACTGAGGGCAAGAAGGGGGCTCAACCCAGCCTCAACTGCAGAATTAATTAACAAATTAATTAACTAATTTTTGGAGCTGGGGGTGCTAAAGGAGTGCTGGGCTCTGAGAAGGGGGGCACACAGAAGCAGGCACCAATTCCCAGGCTCTAAGAAAGCCTTTTCCCCCCCTACATTTTGTCCCTTCTCACTGACTCCTTATCTTTTTGCATTTCAGTAGCCCCTGGCTTGGCTGGAGTTGAAGCTGTTGGAGAATAATTATCAGACAACAGCCCAAAGTACATCTTTAAATACTCTATTCTGACACTGACAAAATGTCCAGACTGGGGAAAGTCTTCTAAAAGGGACTCCTTTTTGTTTTCTTTTTTCTTGTTTTTTCTTTTCTGTTTTTTAATCTAAAAGTAACATATGTGGTTATTTTCTATCAGAAAGCCCAAGTTGAAGGATTAGGCTAGGCTTGGGGGGAGACAGAGTACCTAAGATGTCCTTGAAGTCCAGATTCACTTCTAAAGAAGGTCTCCACCCCCATCTTTGGCTGACCAAGGAATTAAGCTGGAGATACCCCAAAGAGGAGAGGGGAGAATGGAATAGCACCCCTGGGAGACAACCGGATTTCCTAGGATTGGGATAATTGAGGGAGGTCCAGCAAACTGGCAGCCCTTCTTCCAGGAACTCAGACCCCAGGGGCTGAAATTCAGAGTCCAGCTTCAGTGAGCCAGTTTCACAGTAATCATACATTATAAGAAACCTCTTTCCTAGTCAAAGCATGACCCTTCCATGTATCAATACAAAAAATGGCATTGGTCTCTCTGATTATCTTCAAAAGGACACTCTTGTGATATAATGAGAAACATCTTCAGCCAATTAACTTCAAGAAAGCCCATCACTAATTTCAAGTTCTTAAGCTGTTACAGTGAGCTGAATATGTCACCCACAGGAGCCACCTCCCTAGGGGGTAGGGGCAGGGACCCTATATCCTGGCCCTGACATCCAAGCATTCTGCATAAATCAGCAGGAAACCATGATCCAGGTAAATGTGCAATTCCCATCTCAGTGACAAGAGCCTTATGACTCCCTGGTAGTGAAGGCATGAGAACTGCACCTCCATAATTTGAGAACTGTTCCCTTTATTATTAACATGATAGTGGTGTCTCCATATTGAGAAGTCACCATCTGATCCTGCTTTGATTTGCAGTTGAAATTGTTGGATGGGTCTGCCTGTGCATATTTCCAGGGAAAGTCATGACTTTAAAGAAGCAATCACATATAAGTTGGATAAAATACTTCCTCCTCCCTCAAGTTTGTAACCTGAACACAGGATCACCAGGTCATGAAAGGGTTCAAATGTGAACTGGGGGATAGCCCCATGATGTCTGTGCTGAAGCAATGATTTCCTTTGTTTTTGGTTCATATTCAGGAGATACATGTAGCAATGGCAGGATGCTCCTGGGTGTCCCAGGTGAGGCCGGGTGTGTTCAAGTGGCATCTTCACATCTCTGAGTGAAGACACTAGGGCCCAATGTCCATTGAACCAATGCCTGCCTCACTCCCTTCCCAGTGGGGAGAAACAGCAGATCAGGAGATCTGTCCATTTTTATTATGGGAATTCTGCACCGTGAATTTCACAACTTATGAAATATAAGCCCTGTAAGAAGAAGACTTCTTGTACATGGGGATTCAATCATTGGGCCAAAATTTGCACCAGGTAAATTTAATGAGCAAACAAAATCCTTGTCTTTTTGGACCACTTTCTCCCACTCAGCTAAATGGCTTAAAGAATGAAAAAAAACAGTACAAGAAATAATTCAACTTCTGAAGCCCCAGATCACAAATGTTATCCCATGCCTTTGGCTACAACCCTCCCTTCCCAGACTGGGAATAAAGTTATTTGTTCCTCCCAGAGATGTCACACTGGGGCAGCTTGCATGTCTGCACTATATCCTCAGAATATCTCCTCATTCTGAAGACAGAGGTGTGGAGGGAGAGGAGGCTGTAGGGAGCAGTAACTCCCATAAGACAGAGGATGACAAAGAGTGGGGAAAGGCCCATATACTAAAATTCTTATACCGTTTAAGTCTATAGCTCTGGGTAGTGTTTTTTTCGTCACTGAACTCCAGGCTTGTTCATTCACAAACTCTATATTACAGGGCTTCTTTTCCTCCTCACCTAAAACCTCCATTCTCTATAGTGTTTCTCTTTATTATGCCTCAGAATGTCAGTCTCCTCTCTCTCACATCTCTCAGTCTCCCTTTATCCCAAATGGGAACTCAAACATTCATTCCCTCATTTATATATCCATTTATTCATTCAACATACATTCAATGCACACAAATATTATCTGTAAAATGAGTATAATAAAAATCACTGTCTACATAATAGGGTTGTGGGATAATACATTTAGATAATGCATGAAAAGATGTACACGTCATGAGCTGGTATTACTGTTTCAGGGCACAAATGATGGAGGGGAGTATTTTTTTATCCAACTCATATCTTATTGCTTCTCATTTGTTTATTTATTATTTTATTATTATATCTGACTCTTTATTTACTGGCTCTGCTCATGGTTTGTGCCCTTCCCCCATAGTGTCAGCCATGCTCTTCTGTGCCTGGAGGATAGGATGGGTTTTGAGGCTGGGGTGGGACAAGCCCCCAACATGGTAACCAACAACATGGCCAGTCTGCCCAGGCCTGACTCCAGGCAGATCCCATCCCCTCAAAGGTGTCACCTTCCAAGGGCCCAGATCTGAATTTATCTTGGACCCCTGTGTCCAGCCATGGGGACCCAAATGGAAATTTGGATGATACCTGTGGCCCTGGAGATGTTTTCAGTCCAGGGATGTCCATCTTCACTGTACCAGGAGTGTGTGAATAAATACTGACCTCCCTGTGTGTATGTGTGCGTGTGTGGCCACAGCCACTGCTTCAGTCTGCTCAGGAACCAGAACAAAATGATTCTGGTCCCTTTTGGGGAGTGGAGCAGGTACTTGAGAATCTCAGGTGCATGCTGCTGGTGAAGGAGGGCTGCCAAGTGAACACAGACAAGCCAGCCTGGCTAGAAAATGTTGTTACAGTGCAGCCTTTCTGGGCACACATGCAACTTAAACAGGGCAGGCCATCAGAGTTGGGGCTGGGGTCAGAAACACAAAGCAATCTAGATTCAAAGCCTGCAGTCTCTTGTGGATAAATCCAGATCAGATGGGGCTCAGTAACAAGTCCCAGGGATGCAGATCTCAGAAACTAGCATGCAGGTGGACTGTGCTGAGCTTTGGCACAAGGGATGGATCACTGGTGGGTGCACTATGGTGGAGAAGGAGGTAGGGGAACCCAGGAGAGATCTGAGGAACCCCAGAGGGAATCTCAAAGCCTGGGATTAGGGATGCATTTTGGCCCAGGCAATATTGGTTTGTGTGGGTTTGCTCTTACTAACTCTGTCTTAGGTATGAGTCTCCTGAGATCTGAGTATCTTGGACCCAACCCCAAGCCCTGAGTCAGGAATTCCAACTACCTGAGGAGCCCCAGGCAGAAAAGCAGGGAGAGCTGGAAGACCATAGTTTTGGCCTCACAGCTGAATGGCAGTGAGGAAATCCTCATGATCAGAGTCCTGGAGGAAGCAGGGTGAGGTGGAAGGTCTGGGGGGAAAGAGGATCTGGGCCCCTTGTGCCAGCTGGGCCACACTTAGCTCTCTGCTCTTGCTCATGAGGTAGAGATGGAAGTGGAAACCACTGCTGTAGGTTGCATGCCTCAAGGATCAGCCATAATGGGCTTAAGCATAGTGTCTGGCCTGAAAATGGGGGACAGCAGAGGTCAATGAGATGAACCAGCCCCCAGAGACCATAACTCGGTTCACCTCATTCAGCACCTGGTCCACAATATGGACACCTTTGGAGGACATGGTCCAGGGATCCCATTCTCCAGCCAGCGAGGCATCCAGTGTGCCTTTCTTGAGAACCACATCCAAAGAGCCACTTGGGAAGCCCAGTGCCTGTACATCCATGTTCTCCCAGCACAGCATGGGAACATGGGCATAGCGAGCCCTCATGGGAGCCACCACTACTGAGTAGTCCACACTGGTCACATCAGGGAGGCCTCTGAGGAAGAGCTCATAGCTCAAGGCACTGTTCCCACAGCCTAGAATGAGGATCTGGTCTACACTCCACCTTAGTAGTGCTTGTCCCAGTACTGGACATTGCTGTACCCATAGTTCTGCTCTTGTAACTCCACAAGGGGTTGTGGGGCCCCTGGAGAGGCCATGCTAGCAGCAGCAGGATGAGCTGCAAACCCTGTGGGCATTCCTTATTTCTTCTTTAAAGTCATGACGTTCCCTGGAAATATGCACAGGAACAAGGCCTTCTCCCAATCAGTATAATCTATGACTGGTATTGGTAATTGAATAATCACTGTGCTATTATTCTGATTGGAATTTGTGCTATTCTTTGTCCTGAATAATGAATGGAGTATCAGTGCAGTAATAAGTTTACACTGTCCAATAAGCAAAGAAAATGGCTTTCTTCCAATGAGTATGATCTGATACTTTTATAACTGAATAATTCTTTTGTTAGTATTCTGAATGGAACCTTTTTTCCATACTTTGCCCTAATTGAATAGGGCGGTACATATTAAAGCCAATTAGTTTGGTATGTCTTGTGGACATTTACATACCAATTTCACAGAGTTTTATTAACTTTGCAGTTGATATCTATCAGTGTTTTCAGTTGTCAATCATCACCTGTAAAAGATAATTTGCCTTCTGTCATGGGTTCATCTCTTTGTACCTCAATTCTATGATCTCCATTAGAAAAGTCCTAGCCTAATCAGGTCATGATTCAATGGGTTTGGGCTTCTTTTGAGCAACCTCCTACTCAATTAAGAGTATAGGGACAGACAAGAGTTTAAAAGATAAAGAGCACTCAAGAACAGAATTCACCTTTAACACATTTTTACTAAAGGAGCACTTAAGGTAAAAGGAACAAGTTTACAATGTAAAAATTAATTGATACACTACCAAGCTTGGGAGACCCCCTTCTTCAGATACAGCTGGACATGAGATCAGAGAGAGCTCCCCCTTGTTTCAATTAGACAGAATTTATAGCCCTTGATTTAGAGTAACTTTGTCATATTCTATTTTTACATTAAATGATGCCTCATGGACATGAATGTCTCATGAAGCAAACATCTCAACCCATGAGTTGTTCAAGATGAAAGGAAGATATCCATATTATTAGAGACAACCTTGAATGCTCATAAAACTGTACTGATAATATTTTTACTAATTAAGCTAGGATTTCTGTAAGAGTAATGTAACATACTTTTCCTTGTATAAAAATTAGAAGAGATTACTATTGCTTATTTCTAACTTGTTAATACAGTTTTTCTTAATTCTATTCTATTGATTAGTTTAGCCATTACATCATATTGATAAACATACATTTGATTTGGACTGTATTGAACCTGGCTACATTATTTATGACTTCTCTATGATTAAAGTAACAGCTGCAGCCCACCTTGTTTTCACAGAGAACTAGGTGGTTACATGCTATCTATATCTAAGAAGGTTAAGAGGGTCTTTCTGCTTTCTTAAAAAATACAGCTATTCCATCATTAATTTGATTAATATCTGGCTCTCCTTGTTCTCCAATGTTCATTCCATAAAAGTGAATCAACATTGATCTCTGAAATTCTTCCCTTTCAGAAAGTAGCCATAACTGTGGGTAGGATTTATTTGATTAGTGTCAGTAGCCCACTTATTCAAAATAGAGAGTGCTGTATTCATATTTCTGACAGTACAGTTCTTAAACCTGGCCTAGAATCTAAAGGATATTTACAGTATTCTGTAACTGGTTTATCTAATTCAGGGAGATCAAAATCTAAATACCATATAATTGCTTTGTTCCCCCCTTTTTAAGGGAGGTTCCAACACCAGTAATTATAGTATACAGCAAAACATTGTTTAGGATTACATTTAGATTTAAACTTTCCACCACACCAAGTGGCATTTTACAGCAAAGAAAGATCAAAGTTCCATGTGCAAAGTCATTACCACATCCCCAAGTCCCATTGAGTTGAAGTCTATTGCAATTGTCATCCAGGAAGATCTCCTCCATGGTGATGGATACAAATCTCCTTCCTGGCTGCACAGATGTTCTGGCAGATCAGAATGCTCAGCAGATGTGGCAGCATGCTCAGCAGAGAAAATGGAGACTTGCTGGGATATCTGGGCTCAATACCAGGTGCCAGTCATGCTCATATGCAAAGCTCTGTGCCTGCTTGGGTGTTCTTGTGTCTCCTAGAGCACTTACTAGAAAGAGTAGGTGATGGCAAGGCAAAATGTACATCATGGAGGATGTAAGTATTAAAATTGGCCCTTTGCTTGGTATGCCAAGCCCTGTATCTTGGGTCCTGCCCTTATGAAGCCCATTACTGCAAAGGAGAAGTTAAATCTGCTTATAGTTGTGCCTATGAGATCCCCTGGGTGTGTCTTTGTTGCTCAGATGTGGCCCTCTCTCTCTCTAGCTAAGCCAACTCTGCAAGTGAAACCACTGCCCTCCCCCCTATGTGGGACCTGACTCCCAGGGGTGTAAATCTTCCTGGCAAAGCAGGATATGACTCCCAGGGATGAGCCTGAACATGGCATCATTGGATTGAGAACACCTTCTTGACCAAAAGAAGGATGTGAGATGAAATAATGTGAAGCTTCAGTGGCTGAGAGATTTCAAATGGAGTCAAGAGGTCACTCTGGTGGACATTCTTATGCACTATAACACTGTTTAAGTTTTAATGTATTGGAGTAGCTAGAAGTAAATACCTGAAACTACCAAACTCCAACCCAGTAGCCTTGACCCTTGAAGACCATTGTATAACAATATAGCTTACTAGGGGTGATAGCATGATTGTGAGAACTTGTGTAGCCAAGAGAAGACTGGGGTGGCCAGAATATGTTGGGTATGCATTTTGTGTACTGGAAAGGAGGGGTTTGATGTGAATTCCAATCCTCAGGATCACCTTATTACATAGGCAAAAGGGGCAGGGACAGAGCAAAGACCTTTGGGCAAGGGGATTATAGTAGCAGGAATGTTTTGCTGCAAATAATAGAAACTTGATCCCAAATGTTTTGGGCAAAAAGAGAACATGTTATAGTTAGGCTTGGCTGGTCTCAGGTGCTCAGATGATGCTACCAGGAAACTTTCTCCATCTCTGAGCTTAGCTGGCCTCTGGGTTGATCACCAAGAGGTTCTGATATATATACTCTCAGCTTACAGTGGAGGGAGGCTTCTATGTTTCCTTGCTCCAGAAAAATGCAATCATGGACTCAGTCTCCTTCACCTGAAATAAATCATATGCCCATTTTGAACCAATCACTGTGGCAGGGAGGCAGGGCTGACTACACAATTTGCAGAAACCACTGCAAAATAAAAATGAGGCACTTCATTAAAAAAAGCAGGAGAAAAGTGCCATTAAAGATACTAAAATAGAAAGCTCCTTCATTTATTCTGCAGTCTCTCTCCCAACTTTTTATTTGCTATATAATTTCTTTCTAAATAAATAAAAATAAAAAAACTAAATTATTAGCATAGATATTACCATCCATCCTTGTAGTGGGCAATGCTAGTTTTAAATGTAAATATTAGAGTATTAAATTTGTATAAGGACTCACTAAAATTATGTAATTCATTTTTTATATCTCATGCATGCATATGCATTTTGTTCTTACCAGAATGGTGAAAATACTGCAAAAAAAAAAAAAAATTAACTGTACTTCTTGCTACATTGTGCACATTCTATAAACCCTCTACCTATAGCTCAATGATGTGTGAGGAGAGATGTGGCAACCCATGGCCTGAGAAAACAGGCCTGCAGATCTTTGGTGCGCAGCAGTCTGCGTGACCTAGGCAGCTAAATGTTTAACCTATAGTCTTTCTAAGCCTGTAAAGAGAAAAAGGGTAAATTGACCTTAAAATGTAACTTTATGCAAGCAGACAGGAAATGAGAGGCTCTTAGTCTCACAAAAAGACCAAAATGTAATTGTTTAAGTGTTATTCTAGTCCTTCCTGCACCACCCCCCAGGTCAAAATGACCTATTCCTGCATCTATGCTCCCCTCACCCTTAGGAAGGCCTTTGTTTTAAACCCTTATAAAAGGCTTTCTGCTTTTTTTGCATCACTCAGTCATCTTCTCTGTGAACACAATGACTTCCTGGCCTGAGAGAGCTGTCACGATCTCTCCATAACTTCTCACTCTGTAAGTAAGCCCTGAATAAAAGTTCCTGTATCAGAAAATGCTTGTTGTCTTCTTTGGCCTTTGGACTGGCAAGGCCCTCTTGGGCTGCAACAAGACCAAAAGGGAAAGGAGCTATGAGTTGCCCCATCTCTCCCTGTCCTTCTATGTGATCATTTTCAGCATGAGATGTTGTCTAATGCAAGGAAGTAATTAGTAAGAAAGGGTAAGATAGGGTTCCTTGGTCATCTGTGTTCCTTAGAATGCCATAGTCTTCCTTCTGTGTTTGAAGCAAGGTCTGGTAAATGGAAATCATGGCCTCCCAGGTGTCAATGTCCCCAGTTATACAGCTGTAGACATGAACACGTACCCTGTACTTGTTTGAGTTTCTGATCTATTAGGTCTGCCAGAATTCTGTACTCATGAGGCATCATGAATACTATATACAAATGCTATATGTGATGGGGCAAGGAGGAGTGTGTATTGTACATTGCTCCTCTACTCAAGTGCATCCTCCATTATCCCATTGCATTTGCAAAACACAAGTTCAAAGATAAAACTATAGGAACTCTGAGACAGAAAGAGCAGCGTGCTAAACCAAGCCTGGCACCATTCTGTAACAGTAACCTTTTTAATACAACCTTAAAACTGCAAGCAAGCAGAAAATTTTAAATTCACCCTAAAACATCACCATAAAGCATCTTTTAAATGTAACCTTAAAATGGAAAGCAGGCAGGGGGTGAAAATTTTTAGTCTCACAATGGAGCAAGATGTAAATAAGGTCTGCAGCCATATGTAAATATCAATTTGCACCAAAACCTAAATAAGCTTTAATCTATTGTCATAAACCTCCCAGATATAAATCAGCCTTTCTTCTATCTCCCTAGACCGTGAGGCACCTTTCCCAGTATAAACTCTAAAAGAAATAGGATAAACTACTGAAATTCTGTTAACCCAGATGATTAACTCTTTGTCTCTAATGGGTTTAGCCATTGAAGAGTCACTTTGAGGAGACTGATTCAGAAAATCATCCCCCGTCCTCCCCACCAGGGTAAATTAACCCTCTCTTCCTCTTCAGCCTGGCGCGCTGTGACGTCATGAGGCTGCGCCGAGCGACGAACCCAGATCCCGGAAGTGCCCCTGCTCCAGTTTTGGCGCCGACCCTGGGACACGAGGTCTGAACAAGGTGCTGCTCTGTGGGTTCCTGGACCCCCGAGGTGGGACATTCGCGAGTCTCAGCTCCGTGGCTGATGGAGAGACTTTCCTCCTAGAGCTGGATGAGAGGGTTTCTTGACCCTTGCATCCGGGACCCCAAGGGCTGCTGCTGAGGAGGAAAACAGGTTTGGTGAGTTTGGATGACTCGTGTTCTTGCCCAAGCCTTGGTCTAGTTTCTCCAGTTCTTGGTCTTGTCTTCTGTTTGTTTGTGGGCTGTTTGTTTCTTCTTCAGTGTCACACAAACTGCTGGAGCTGTAAGCGGGAGACCACACTCGGTTTGGGCGCTCATGGCACATAAATTTATGCCAAAGTTGTTCTTGGAGGGTGCAGCCCCAGGCATGGGCGATTAGCCATTGAGACTTGGTCGCCTAGGACTTGGCTTTGCTAAATGGTCTTGTTTCTGTCTGTGGTTTGGTTAAGTTTTTGTTTTGTGTTATGTCTTGTCCTGTTTTACCTTAAGTTATCTAAAAAGCTTTTTTTTTTTTTTAAGTAGGAAACAACATATGTGAGAAATCTAAGAAAATTAAGATGGATGAGCCTTTAAATAGCATTCTTAAGCATTAAAAACAATTTGGGTATGAGCCTATGACAAAAAAAAAAAAAAAACCTAAGACCTTTATGCAAAGTAATTTGTCTTCAGTATAAATTAGAGGATGGCTGCTAGTGGCCAAGCCAGCGGTCAATAAAATATGTTACTTTGCAGCTAAATTTATTTTGTAAGATAATGAACAAACGAGATAAAATTCCTTATGTGCAGTGTTTGATGGCTCTATTTCAGAGAAAAAGCTCTGGGGAGAATGTTTCGGGGATGGTGTTTTACCCAATGAGCAGAAAGTGCTCCAGAGGAAATAATGGAAAGACCTAGCCCCAGAATGTAAAAAGGGTTGGCTAAGATACCCAGCCCCCTTGTGGTTGAGGCTTTTGAACTCCAGGCAGAAACATTAGTGGCCAAGATTTCTAGGTCCATGCTTGTGGGTTTTGTGCTCCCACCACTCTCCTGAAAAAGGGAACTTTTTGCACTTCCCTTTCCCTACCTCCCCGCCCTAGCCTACAACTTTTCCTTTCCCTCTGGCAACTTGTCAGAAAGCTGGGAACAAGCCCCTCATGCCTGTAGATTCCCCTGAATTGGCCTTCTCACCGCATTTCATGAGTGAAATGACCTTCAGGTTGGGTGTCTCTACCTCTGGAGGGCAAAGGCAGGGACAGTGTCCTCTCCAAAAAGGGCCAGCTGAGATAGATACAAGGTATGAGAAAACTCCTTTCTCTACTTCACATCTACACAACTGGAAGAACTGGGTCCCCAGTTATCAAGAGGATCCCAGGAAAATGAAAAACTTGCTTAACTTAATTTTTGTTATGCATCGTCCAAAGTGGGCTGATATATAAACTTTGTTAAATGGGCTATAACCTCAGAGGAAAGGAAAATTAGATAGAAAAGGGCTCAATTATGCTAATTCTTTAACCAATGATAAACCAGAAAATTCAGTTCATGCCCCAGGAAATCTTGCTCTTCCACAAGTAGTCCCCTATTGGGACCCAAGTAAACAAACTGGCAGAACAGAATTCATGCATAATTGTGAGACTAAGAAATGGAGTTCCTAAACAAAATAATGAAATTCAGCAAGTTGTCTAGCAGCCAGATGAAAATCCATCCTTGTTTTTAGAATGATTATTTGAAGCTTACCTTAAATTTCCTAATATAAGCCCAGAGGACCCAATAAATCAATGCACTGTAAATCAGTCTTTTATTTGTCAGAGTGCCCCTGACATTTGTTGGAAATTATAGAAAGTTAAGGTGGACTTAAGTTACCATTTTCAGTCCTGGTGAAAATTACCTTTAAAGTGTTCTATACTCATGATGCAGCTCAAGGAAAGGATAGAAAGAAAGCTATCTCCTATAAAGCTAACTGGAAGGCTAATGTCTTAAGAACAGTCCTGAGGAAACTTTTCAGCAGTAAAAGGAGTCTGCCAAAGGTAAAAAGCCCCAGGGGCCCCAAGGAAACTGCTGGGCCTCCAGCATATGCATATTGCTGAGGGGGAGGATGTTGGAAATGGGAATGTCCCAGCTTGATGCAAAGGGAAACAAGGGACCCCAGCAATCCAGTGTCCACAGCTCACAGGAGACTAGACAACGACTTGTAGTGACAGGGCCCAGGGGCACTTTCCACCCATTGGGAAACCATCCTGATCACCCACAGAGAACCTTGGGTCTCATTGCAAGTGGGTAAGAACTTAGTAAATTTTCTGCTAGACAGGAGACTTAATTGCACTTAAAAGTAATCAGTCCTTGTTATGGGCATATCTGAAGTTGCTAATGACTTCTCACAGCATCAACAATGCCAAATTGGAAAAAGGTCAAATGACTTACAAATTCCTTCACAACCCCCCCTCCCCCCATCTCTCTTTCTCTCTGAAATGAATTTCCAATCTAGGAGCAGGCCTACAGACTGCACTGAAAGATCCAGGGGAGCCACAAGTGCCTAAGAAGAGCTGTGAAATATCCTGCAGGTGAGCCAGAGATGTGTACAAGTCACATTAACATTGTGGCTGAACATGATTCCAATGTGTTTAAACAATGTCCACTTAGGTGAAGAGAAGAGAGAACACTTGCCACCAATTAAAAGATTTTAGAATAAGGACGAATAACACCAAGAACTCAAAATTACTACTTTGTCCAGAATTTAAGAGCTATAAATCCAGTGGTAGGAAATATACATTCCACAGTACCTAATCTGTGTACTCTCCTCATCCATATTTCTAATACATATACTTAGTTTAACTTTAGAAACTGCCATTTATTGCTTTCCAATAATAAAGACTTATAAAAATTCTTTGCATTCAGATGAGAAGAATTTGACATAGAAATAAAACAGCAGTGTAATTAAATTATGCTACCACAGTGTTTCAAAAATGCAAGTTTTGTCCAGAAATGTTCAGGGAGTAAAGCTCCACATGAGATGTTTTGCAGGTTACCCCCTTTGGCAAGTGGCCATGCCAAAGAACAAAAAGCAGCTCAGGATTCTTAGGTGTAACTGGCCATTGTCAACTATCAATACCAAATTTTCGATTTATAGCCAAACCTCTATATCTGGACATAAAGGGAAATGAAAAAAAAAATCCTTTAAAATGGACATGAGATGTACAAATTGCCTTTCAGAGTTTAAAGGCAAATTAATATCAGCTCCAGCCTTGAGCTCCCTGATACCATGAAAAAATTTAACCTATGTGTCCATGAAAAGCAGGGCATGTCCTACAAGGTTCTTGTATAAACTTTTGGAAATATATAGGACCAGTGATTTATTTGTGAAAACATTTTAACACTGTAGCCCAAGAAGGGCCCACTGGCCTGAGGACAGTGGCAACAATTGTGAACTCTTATGAGAAACAAAAAGTTAATTTGAACTCCCCTCATGTCCTTACTGTATTGGAGCAAAAGGGGGACAGTGGCACACAAAGGAGAAACTAAGTCCCTATCAGGCAGCAGTGCTGGACAATCTTGAATGTCATCCTACAGAAAGCAAAATATTCAGCAGCAAATACTGCCTCTCCCACTAGAAACGTCAGCACAAAGGGTAGGACTAATTGCCCTCGCAAGTGCCCTCCAGCTAAGCACAAGGTGGATCACCCACTTGCACAGACTTAAGATATGCTTTTATTAATTTGCATGAGCACAAAACAATTTTTAAAAACATGGTCAAATAATTGCAGCCAACAAAAACATAAAATATATAGATCTAATTTTTAAGTTGCTAAATACAGTAATGCATCATAAGAAATAGCTAGCCACTGCAAAGGACATCTCTCCATGGATAATAAAAGACCTAGACGGTGAATAAAAATTAATAGATTCACAGTCAAACCAAAAGTCCATGTTAGTGCCTAAAGTCCCTAGGGAAAATTAACCAAGGGACAAAATATAAATTATTCTTGTCTGAGCTCCTGGTTGGGCACCAATTTTCACAGGTTGGTCTCTTTACACCTCAAACCTATGCTCTCCATTGGAAAAGGCCTGAGCCTTATCAGGTCATGATTCAATTAGTTTGGGCTGCATCAAGTAACTTCCCACTCAATTAAGAGCATAGGGACAGACAATAGTTTATAAGTAAAGAGAATGTGAGGCAAGAATTCAATGTCAATGCATTTTTGCTAAAGGAGAACTTAAGGTAAAAGGAACAAGTTTACAGTGTAAAAATTCATTGATATATTACCAAGCTTGGGAGCCCCCACTGCTCCAGATGCAGCTGGACATGAGATCAGAGAGCTCCCCCTTCTCTGAGTTACAGATTATTTATAACATTTTTGATTTTGAGTACATTTAATTAAGTCATACTCTATTTTGAAATTTAAACTGAGTGATAAATGATGTGCTGTGAAACATGGGCGACCCTCAAAGTGTCCTGATGCATGAGTGATTCACAAGTGTCTCAATCCAAGAGTGGTTCAAATCAAAGGAGGGTGTCCACAGCATTATCAGGGACTTAGTCTTGAATATCTGCAAAATTCCATTGTAAATATTTCTACTGATTAAGATACGACTTTTGTAAGAACAATATAGATTTTTACTTATATAAAATCTAAAAATTAGAAGAGATTACTATTACTTGTCTCTACCTTATTAGTATAGTTTTCTTATTTCATTCTGTGATTAGTTTAGGCATTACAACATGTTGATAGACATTTGATTAGAACTCTACTCAGCATTGCTACATTACTTACAACTTTTCTATGATTAAAGTAACAGCTGCAGCCCCATCCTGTTTATTTTTACATAGAGGACTAGTTGGTTACCTGCTATCTGTATCTAAAAGGGTTGAGAGGGCCTTTCTGCTTTCTTGAAAGTATTCAGAGCTATTTTAACTGTTCAGCTTTTCCTTCAGTATGATCTTCTATTATAGGAATTGAAAGATATGAATCATCTGTCCCAGTTATTATAGTATGTGCTTTCTACTTTTTATCCCTTGGAAGTTTTTCTTGAGTGTTTTAAATAAGCTTCTAGATCAGAAGGAATAACTGATTCTTCATATCAGAACAGAAAACATCATGTGGTATATGAGAGCAGCATAGAGAGAAGGAGTCAGTATCCTCATCAGATTCCTTAGTAAAGATGTTATCCTGTGACAACAGGTCATTATTTCTTTACACCACTTTGAAAGACAGTCTCTGTGCTTTCCCATCAGTCTGAAGAACTCCATTTATCATTGCGTGTAGGGCAGATTTGTGATGATGAGTTTCCTCAGCTTTGTTTGAGAATGTCTTAATTTCTCCCTCATTTTTATTCAGTTTTATTGATACATTCACATACCGATCATCCACAGTGTATGATCAATTGTTCACGGTACCGTCACCTAGTTCTTTTTTTTTTTTTTTTGCTTCAACTTCTTTAATAATTCCATCATCTGGCTCTTCTCACTTTTTTTTTTTTAATTTTTTTTTTTTTATTAAAGTCAGTTTTATTGAAATACATTCACACACCATACAATCATCCATGGTATACA
The DNA here is from genome assembly GCF_015220235.1 of Choloepus didactylus. Lineage (NCBI taxonomy): Eukaryota > Metazoa > Chordata > Mammalia > Pilosa > Megalonychidae > Choloepus > Choloepus didactylus. Next base: position 4,393,895 of record NC_051331.1, read on the forward strand.
ATCCACTGTCCACAGTATGATAACATAGTTATGCGTTCATCACCACAATCTATCTTTGAACATTTTCCTTACATCAGAAAGAACCAGAACAAGAATAAAAAATAAAAGTGAAAAAAGAACACCCAAATCATCCCCCCATCCCACCCCATTTGTCCTTTAGTTTTTATCCCCATTTTTCTACTCATCCATACACTAGATAAAGGGGGTGTGATCCACAAGGTCTTCACAATCACACTGTCACCCCTTGTAATCTACGTTATTATATAATTGTCTTCAGGAGTCCAGACTGCTGGGTTGGAGTTTGCTAGTTTCAGGTATTTACTTCTAGCTATTCCAATACATTAAAACCTAAGAGGTGTTATCTATATAGTGCATAAGAATGTCCACCAGAGTGACCTCTTGACTCCATTTGAAATCTCTCAGCCACTGAAACTATTTCATCTCATTTTGCATCCCCCTTTTGGTCAAGAAGATACTCTCAGTCCCACGATGCCGGGTCCACATTCATCCCCGGGAGTCATATTCTGCATTGCCAGGGAGATTTACACCCCTGGGAGTCAGGTCCCACGTAGGGGGGAGGGCAGTGAGTTCACCTGTCGAGATGGCTCAGTTAGAGAGAGAAAGGGCCACACCTGAGCAACAAAGAGGCACTTGGGGAGACTCTTAGGCACCATTACATGCAAGTTTAGACTCTTCTTTGTGGTAATGAGCTTCATAAGGACAAGTCCCATGCTCGAGAGCTCAGCACATCAAACCGCCAGTCCCAATGTTTGTCACCTAGTTCTTTTGACATCATGTAAAAAAAAGTGCCTTAAGAGATTTTGTGCAGGTAGTCAGAGGGTATATCTTGAGAAAAAATACTATTTTATATTTCAGCCTTACTAATGCAGATGGAATACTCTAAAAAAAACAATGATCTACTTAAGTCACTGCCCCTAATATTTGCTTATAACTTTTATACATTAAGCTCATGTTTCCATTGCTTGAGGTTTATCATGCTTGGATTCCCCACTTTCTTGTTGACATCAATTTAAGTGTTTGATAACCTCCTTTGTGTTCTCATTTTGCCTGTGGGGAAAAGGCTCAAGCTGGTGAGACTGGGACCAGGTGCTAATGATTGGGTAATAAAGGCTGAGGCTTCACCCTTTCACCCAATCTGTCACCCTGGTCCCTCCACCTAAAAGTAGGTTTTTGTTCCTAAAAGTCACAGAAAAGCTTCTGCTAGATTCAGAGAGCCCCAAATTCCAAAATGCCATTCAGCAATCCTCCAAGATACTATGACCAATGTTCTCCAGCACACATAAATCATCTTTTTTCCCAGCTGAACATTCTGCTGCAGTATTTTCTCAAAAACCTTACCTTGATGGGCCATTCTGCCTTGCCACCTTAGCTATTTAGCTTCCAGAATGAGTTTGTCCACTAAAATTCATGTTTTTAGCACAATCATTGCTGTTATAAATGGGATAACAGAGAATATCTATTGAGTAAGGCATTGCTGGGCCCAAGAGTGTTATATATTATATAAAAAACAAAATAGATTTCAAGGTGTAAAATGAAACTGTCCTTTGCAGAAGGAACATTCCCAGGAACTGCAAAATACAGACTTTGGTGTTTCCACAATCAAAAAGCTACTGCTATTAATGTTATCCCAATCCATATCACTACTCTAGCTGGTGAAGTGGAAATGTTCATTCTGTTTAAATTTTTGCCCATTTTTAAATTGAGTTGTTTTTTTATGGTTGAGTTGTAGGATTGCTTTATATATTTTAGATATTAAACTTATCACATATGTAGCTTCCAAATATTTTCTCTCACTGAATAGGTTCTCTTTTCACTTTTGTCATAGACTCCTTTGCAGCACAAAAGTTTTCAATTTTGATGAGGTCCCATTTATTTATTTATTTATTTATTTATTTATTTATTTTTGCTTGTGCTTTGGAGGTAAAATTTAATAACCATTGCCTAAGACAAGGTCCTAAAGAAGCTTCCCTACATTTTCTTACAGGAGTTTTATAGTCCTGGTTCTTATATTTAAGTCTTTTATCCACTTTTTTTTAACATATAACACACCTTTTACTAAATGTGCACTTATGGTATAAGGAACAAGTTTACAATGTAAAAATTAATTGACACATTACCAAGCCTGGGAGCCCCACTTCCTCCAGATGCAGCTGGACATGAGATTAGAGAGTTCCCCTTGTTTGAGTTACAGAAAATCTATAGCATCTTGATTTAGAGTAAATTTAATTAAGTTGTATTCTAATTTTACATTAAGTGATGCATCGTGAACACTAGTGAGTCACTAAACAAACTGTCTTGATCCAAGAGCGGTTAAAGATCAAAGAAGGTTATCCACATTATCAGAGACTTAGTCTTGAATGCCTGTAAAACTCTACTAATAATATTTTTGTTAATTAAGCTATGACTTTTGTAAGAGCAATATAACATACTTATATAAAGTCTAGAAATTAGGAAACATTACTATTACTTGTCTCTAACTTGTTAATATATTTTTATCATTTTATTCTATGATTAGTTTAGCCATTACATCATATTGATAAACATACATTTGACTAGGACTGTATTCAACTTTGCTACATCAGGTTGACTCATCTATGATTAAAGTAATACCTGCAGTGGGCCAGGTGATTACATATTAATCTGTATCTAGGAAGGTTGAGGGGACCTTTTTGCTTTCCTGAAAATAATCACACCTTTTTAAACTGTTTAACTTCTTCAGTATAATCTTCTGATATAGAACTTGAAGGATATGAATCATCTGTCCCAGTCATTATAATAAGGCCTTTCCACTTTTGTCAAATTGTACATGAGTGTCTTCAGGTAACAGTTCTGTTAAATATGCTTCTGTAGCAGAAGGAATAACTGGTTCTTCAGTATCAGAACAGAAAACATCAGGTGGTATTTGAGAGCAGCATAGGGAGAAGGAATCAGTGTTCTCATTATCAGATTCCTCAGTAGAAATGTTATCCTGTGATACCCTTTCCTGCTCATCTCTGTCTCCTAATTCTATATAACTCTTTACATCATTAATTTGATTAATATCTGGCTCTCCTTGTTCTCCTATGTTCATTTCATAAAGGTTAATCAACACTGATCTCTGAAATTCTTCCCTTTCAGAAATTGGCAGTACCTGTAGATAGAATGTATTTGTTTAGGGTCAGTAGCCCACTTATTCAAAATAGAGACTGTTTTATTCATATGTTCTGACAGTAGAGTTCTTATATGTGGACTAAAATCTAAAGGATATTTACAGTATTCTGTTACTGGTTTATCTAATTCAGGGAGATCAAAATCCAAATACCATATAATTGCTTTGTTCCCCCTTTTATAGGGGGGTTCCAAAGCCAGTAATTATAGCATACAGAAAAACATTGTATAGGATTACATTTAGATTTAAACTTTCCACCACACCAAGTGACATTTTTGCAGCAAAGAAAAATCAAATTTCCATGTGCTGTCAAAGTCATTACCACATCTCCAAGTCCCATTGAGTTGAAGGCTATTGCGGTTGTCATCCTGGAAGATGTTCTCCATGGTGATGGATACAGATCTCCTTCCTGGCTGCTTAGGTGTTCTGGCAGATCAGAATGCTCAGCAGGTGTGATAGCTTGCACAGCAGAGGAAACAGAGTTGTTGCTGGGATATACAGGCTCAAAGTCAGGTGCCAGTCATGCTTGTTTGCAAAGCTCTGTGTGTGATTGGGTGTTCTCGTATCTCCCAGATCACTGAAATAGTAGGTTATGGCAAAGCAAAATGTATGTCATGACAATTTATTAAGTGTCTCTTTAACTCTTGAATAGTAACCTAGATGCTATATCCCATTTTTATTGCAAGAAAGCACTCAGAATTTGGATCAGTCTCATAAAACAAATATTTTCTATCCAGGAACTCTTCTGCATATATTTTACACATATATTTCAGACTAAGTTTCTTATTGTTAGTTACAGTAAAGATACTCTCAAAATGATGTGTTACATTCCTAACACTATAAGGAGTGTACAGTGTTAACAGAGCAGATTGAAGTTTCCACTTACATACTTCACTACTAAGGCCTTGTTATAAGGTTTTATGAAAATGCTGTAAAACAGCAGTATTTCCTCGTCCCTCTCCATGGTCACTTACTGTTCCTTCTTTTTCCAAGAATTTGGAAGCCATATCAGAATCTTAAAATCAATGCTATAAATATAGTAATAATTTTTAGGATGAATATGGGTTTAGCATAAGTTAATATATCAATTATTCCACCAAAGATGCCTTTGGTAGCAGTACTCACAAGACTGGCTGTTGTTTTTGGGGCTGAGGCAGCAGTAGGCCAGGCCTGCTCCAGTGATTCTGCTATTTTCTTGATCCACTCTGGAGAATCCCCTTCATGTAAATCCAGTCTGAGAAGATCAGACTTTGTATCTTCTATCTGCTCTTCAATGCTAGCCCAGCTATCAGTGACCTTGACTTCAATCTTCTTCAGCTTGGCTAAGATTCCAACCAGGTGTGGTAACTTCAGTTATATTTTTGGTATATAAAAGTTACCCAAAACAATAGTTTGCTCTTTAGGCAAATGTTTCAGTCTTTCCCCATTGAATATGATCTTAGTTGTGGGTTTTTCATATATTGCCTTTAACATATTGAGAAAGTTCCCTTCTATTGAACTGTTTTCATCAAGAAAGGATGTTGAATTTTGTCAAATGCCTTTTCTGCATTGATTGAGATGATCATGTGGTTCTTCTTTGATTTATTGATGTGGTATATTACATTAATTGATTTTCTTCTGTTGAACCAGCCTTGCCTACCTGGAATAAATCCCACCTGGTCATGGTGTATAATTCTTTTAATGTGTTGCTGGATTTGATTTGCAAGTACTTTGTTGAGGATTTTTGCATCTATATTCATTAAAGACATTGGTCTATAATTTTCTTTCTTTTTTTTTTTTTTTTGCAGTATCTTTGTCTGATTTTGTATTAGGGTGATGTTGGCTTCATAGAATGAGTTATGTAGCTTTCTCTCTTGTTCAATTTTTTTTGGAGTTTGAGTAGGATTAGTACTAATTCATTTTTTAATGCTTGGTAGAATTCAGATGTGGAGCCATCTGGTCCTGGGCTTTTACTTTTTGGGAGCTTTTTGATGACTGACTCAATCTCTTTACTTGTGATTTGTTTGTTGATGTCATCTATTTCTTCTTGAGTCAATGTTGGTTGTTTATGCTTTTCTAGGAAGTTGTCCATTTTGTCTAGGTTGTCTAGTTTATTAGCATATTGTTGCTCATAGTATCTCCTCATTATCTCCTTAATTTCTTCAGGTTCAGTAGTTATGTTTCCTTTCCCATTTCTGATTGCATTTATTTGCAACCACTCTCTCTCTCTCTCTCTTTCTCTCTCTCTCTCTAGGTATTTACTAATTTCTCTTTTAATTTGCCTTGAGGTATTCATTAATTTCTCTTTTAATTTCTTCCTTTTCCTACTAGTTGTCAGTGTGTTATGTAGCCACCATATATTTGTGAAATTTAAGACTTTCTGCCTATTATTGACTTCCAACTTCATTCCATTATGATCCAAGAAGGTGTTTTGTATATCTTTTTTTAATTTATTGAGACTTGCTTTGTTACCCAACATGTGGTCTATCCTAGAGAATGTTCCCTCAGCACTTGAGAAAAATAAGTATCTTTCTCTTGTAAGGTTTAGTGTTCTGTAACTGTCTGTCAAGACTAGTTCATTTATCTTGCAATTCAGCTTCTCTATTTCCTTATTGGTCCTTTGTCTAGATGTTCTATCCATTATAAGTGCAGTGTATTGAAGTCCCCAACTATTATTGTACAGGTATCTACTTCTCCTTTCAGTATTGTCAGTGTTTGTCACATGTGTTTTGGGACACTGTGGCCTGGTGCATAAATATTTAATGATTGTTTTGGTTTCTTGATGAATTATCCCTTGTATTAAATATAACAATCCATCTTTGTCTCTGTTAATTGTTTTACATTTGAAGTTTTATTTGTTATTAATGTAGCTACTCCTGCTTTTTTTCTGGCTGTTATTTGCATGAAATTCATTTTTACAAACTTCCACTTTCAACCTATTTTTGTCCTTGTGTCTAAAGTGATTTTCTTGTAAACAGCACGTAGATGGGTCCTGTTTTTTAATCCATTCTGGCAGTCTATGTTTCTTTTATTGGTGAATTTATTCCATTAACATTTAGTATTATTACTATAAAGGCAGTACTTTTTTCTACCATTTTGTCTTTTGGATTTTATATGTTGTACCTTATTATTTTTTTTCTCTCTCTCTCCTTTTACCCTTCTGGTAATTTTAATTTCTACACCCTTCTCCAAACCTCTTTCTCTGCTGTCTTTTCCTTTCAGCCTGTAGCAGTCCATTTAGTATTTCTTGAAGCACAGATCTCTTATTCACAAAATCTCTCAGTGTCTGTCTGTTTGAAAATATTTTAATCTCTCCTTAATTTTTGAAAGACAGTTTTGCTGGATATAGATTTCTTGGCTGGCAGTTTTTCCCTTTAGACTATTATCTCTTTCTCATGAACAGTTACTCTCACACAACTTTAATTCTTAATTTCTGCCTTTGCCTGGGACTGTGCTGAAGCAACTCGAAGATAGTCTGCTGTGCCTTGGTGGGAGGGGCATCAGCCCCCTAGCCAGAGACACTTAGTTTTTTGCTGCAGTCTCAGCCATTCCAGCCATTCTTCATTGGTGTCTGATGTGTGACTAGTCACAGAAGTCCCCCAAAACATGGCTCTTCCAGACAGTTCCTGGCTATTTACCAGCTGCCCTAGATAAGTAACTAGATTTCACACCTCACTGCTCCACTATCTTGCCCACCCCGCTTTGATCCATTTTGAATTAAGGAATGATGTCATGAAACATATGACAACATGGAGAGAATTTTTACGAGGAGGGAAAGACCTCCCTTTTTTCATAAATCAAAATTTAATCAGAGGCTCTAAGATGGCAGCATAGAAAGGAGTGGAAGCTAGTTAGTCCCACTGGAACAACTAATAAACAGCAAGGAACAGCTAGTAAATATCTGGAAAACTGTGGGGGGACGAATGTGACCATCCAACTCATCATACACCAACCTGAATTGGGAGGAAAGCCTGAGATTGCAGAATAATTTCTGTAATTAAAAACTGCAGATCCAAGCTGGGAGCCCCCTGCCCCCATGGCTCAAGCTACAAAGCTGCATGGTGCTAGAGAGCAGCTCTCTCTGAGCAAGTAAATGCAGCTCAGCTGAACTCCAACAAGGGTTTTAATTAACAAACATGGACTGCTTGATACAAGCTACAAATTCCCAAGAAGCAGACAGAGCCTTGGGTGATGGCTGACCTTGGAGAGCTGGAGGGTGGCCACAGACTGGCCCTGAAGGGGGCTTTCTGTCACTGTTTCAGTTCAGTGGAGAAAGCTTCAGCCATTTTCAGTTACCAGTGCTCTGACCCAGACAAGGTTGGAGATAGCACAGGCAGAGAGAGATCATTCATATGCTAATGACCTCTCCCTAGAAGGGGTATCTTCCCTAAGAAGAAAGAGATGGGACCCAGCTCTACTACCCACCTTCCATTCAGAACCACACTCCAGACCCTGGGGGAAAACAGTCATGGACCATACCTCCTTATACCAGTCTAGAGTTACAGACTAACCACCACCTGCTGGGCAGAAAAGCCTAATGACTTGAGGCCTCACAGGGTGTACTAATTTTCTAAGACACACGCTCAGGGAAACCAGATATGGAATATGTCTTCCTTCTAGGACCTCAGCCCATTTTGGTCTGGGAAAACCTGATTGGGGTAACCAAGGAAACCATGCCTAGACAACAGAAAACTACAACCTACACTAGGAAAAATGAAATTATGGCCCAAAGGAACAAACTTATACTTCAACTGAGATATAGGAGTTTAAACAACTAATACTAAATCAATTAAAAAAGTTTAGGGAAGATATGGCAAAAGAGATGAACCATATAATGAAAACACAGGATGTACATAAGGTAGAAATTGAAACTTTGAAAAAACAACCAGCATTATCTATGGAAATGAAAGACACAACATAAGTGTTCTAGTTTGCCAATGCTGCCTTTTCACAAAACACCAGAAATGGATTGGCTTTTATAAAGGGGGTTTATTTGGTTACACAGTTACAGTCTTAAGGCCATAAAGTGTCCAAGGTAATGCATCAACAATCAGGTACCTTCACTGGAGAATGGCCAATGGTGTCCAGAAAACCTCTCTTAGCTGAGAAGGCACCAGGCTGGCATCTGCTCCAGAGTTCTGGTTTCAGAATGGCTTTCTCCCAGGATGTTCCTCTCTAGGCTGCAGTTCCTCAAAAATGTCACTCGTAGTTGCTCTTAGGGTATTTGTCCTCTCTTAGCTTCTCTGGAGCAAGCATCTGTTTTCAATGGCTGTCTTCAAAATGTCTCTCATCTGCAGCTCCTGTGCTTTCTTCAAAGTGTCCCTCTTGGCTGTAGCTCCTCTTCAAAACATCACTCACAGCTGCACTGAGTTCCCTTTGCCTGTCAGCTCATTTATATGGCTCCACTGATCAAGGCCCACCCTGAATGGGTGGGACCACACCTTCATGGAAATATCTTTTCAGAATTATCACCTACAGTTGGGTGGGGTGCATTTCCATGCAAACTAATCCAAATATTCCAACTTAATCTCCACTAATATGTCTGCCCCACAAGATTACATCAAAGAATATGGCTTTTTCTGGGGGACATAATACATTCAAACCAGCACAACAGGTGATGAAACACGCAATGGAAACATACAACAGCAGATCTCAAGAGGCAGAAGAAAACACTCAGGACCTGGAGAACAAGGCACCTGAAAGCCTACACACAAAAGAACAGATAGAGAAAAGAATGGAAAAATATGAGCAATGTCTCCAGGAACTTAGGGACAAAAATGAAAAGCAGGAATGTACATGTCATGGGTGTCCCAGAAGGAGAAGAGAAAGGAAAAGGGGCAGAAGCAATAATAGAGGAAATAATCAATGAAAATTTCCCATCTCTTATAAAAGGCAGAAAATTATGGATCCAAGAAGTGCAGCATACCCCAAACAGAATAGATCTGAATAGGCCTGTTCCAAGACACTTAATAATCATACTTTCAGACATCAAAGATAAAGAGAGTCCTGAAAGCAGCAAGAGAAAAGCAATCCATCACATACAAAGGAAGCTTGATAAAACTATGTGCGAATTTCTCAATAGAAACCATAGAGTAAGAAGGAAGTGGTGTGATATATTTAAGATACTCAAAGAGAAAAACCACCAACCAAGAATCCTATATCTGGCAAAACTGTCCTTCAAATAGGAGGGAGAGCTTAAAATATTCTCTGAGAGACAGTGACAGTTTGTGACCAAGATACCTGCTCTACAGGAAACACTAAAGGAAGCACTGCAGACAGAAAAGGAAAAGACAGGAGTGAGAGGTTTGGAAAACAATTTTGGGAGATAGCAGCACAGCAATGTAAGTACACTGAACAAAGATGAGTGTGAGTGTGGTTGAGACAGGAAGGTTAGGAAAATGTGAGACACCAGAACAAAAGACAAAAGATAAAGACTGGGACTGTATAACTCAGGGAAACCTATGGTGCTCAGTGATTGTATTAAAAGGTAAAAATATGTTTTCACATGAGGTAGAACAAATGAATGTCAACACTGCAAGGTGTTAAACATAGGTTGGGATTGGGGGGAAATACAGTCCATGCAAACCAGAGACTATAATTAACAGAAACATTGTATTATGCTTCCTTTAATACAACAAAGGCAATATACCAAAGGTAAATGCATATGGGGTGGGGGGAAATAGGGGAAGGATATGGGACTCCTTGCATTGGTGATTTTGCCTGACTCTTTATTCTACTTTAGTTTAATGCTGTCTTTCCTTTTGTTGCTTTCTAGCTGTCGTGGTTTTTTTACTCTTTCTTTTTTTTCTTTTTTCTCTCTGCCTTCCTGGACTCTTCCTCCTGCTTTGTGGAAGAAATGGAGATGTCCTTATATAGACAGTGGTGATGGTGCCAAATACATAAATACATGACTATACAGGGAACCAATGATTGTTTACTTAGGATGGAATCTATGTTGTGTGAACAAAACCATCTTAAAATAATGGGTTGATGAAGAAACCTTGAGGGTGCTATATTGAGTGAATTAAGATAGACACATAAAGACAAATATTGCAGGGTCTCACTGATATGTACTAAATATAATATGTAAACTCATAGTCATGAAATATAAGTTACCAGGATATAGAATGACGCTAAAGAATGGAGAGTGGTTGCTTATTATGAGGAGAATGTTCAACTAGGGTGAACTTAAACATTTGGAAATGGACAGAGGTGATGGTAGCATGTTGTGAGAATAACAGTGCTGAAAGGTATGTGAAGGTGGTGGAAAGGGTACGCTCAGCGTCACGTATGTCACCAGGGGGAAAGTTGGAGGTTAAAAGATGAGAATGAATAAAACAGTGAATCTTGTGATGGACACTGTCCATGATTAACTATACAAATATTAGAAATCTCTCATGAACTAGAACAAATGTATGACTCTATAACTAGAAGTTAATAATAGGCATATAGGAAAACATACATACCTATTGCAAACTATATACTATAGTTAGTAGTATTTTAACATTCTTTAATCAACAGTAACAAATTATGATACCAAAACTATGAATTAATAATGGAGGGGTGTGGTTAGGGGTATGGGAGGAGTTGAGTTTCCTTTTTTGTCTTTATTTCTTTTCTGGAGTAATGAAAATGGTCTAAAAATTGAAAAAAAATTAATTGTGATGGATGCACAGCTGTATGATGGTACCATGGGCAATTGATTGTACACTTTGGATCTTTGGATAGTTGCATGTATGTGAACTGCCTCACTCTCTCTCTCTCTCTCTTTCTCCCTCCCTCTCTCTCTCTCTCTCTCTCTATATATATATAATCAGAATGTAATTGTTTAGTCTGACTTAGGTATTTGGGGGTAGATTTTTGAGGGTACATTAGAAGGTTGTAACATGATATTTCTCAGTATTTAAAATGTATAAGTTAGTGTTTGAAGGAAACTTACCCAATCTTACCAGTCAGAGGTTATTTCTGCATTTAGACCAGTTTTGAGAGAGAATATAAATAGTTGGATAGATGGATAGATAGGTAGCTAGATGGATCAATCAATAAATTTATAATGGCAAATTGGATGACTGTTCTGAATGAGTAATAGGAGCACAATTAAGTAGGAGTGGAAGCAAAACACTAAATTTGGTTGGATTCAGTGAAGGGATGTCTGAGAAACTGACATTTGAAATGATTGAAAGAAAATGAGTATGGAATGGGAAGGTATGTTTGTGGACTGGGGTGGAAATGAAGTGTGAGAATCATCCTTAGTAGAGACAACAGCAATATTTGGTTAGGCTTAGCTGTTTCAACAGGTCATGTAAGGGATCAATCTCTGAATGTCTGGTGGAGCCTTTAACTAAGATTTGAGACTAGGGGAAGAAAAGTATTTATACTTTGGGTGTAGAAGAGTTAATGTCTTGCACTATATTTCACTTTAAGTGCAAATAATTAAGCAAAATCCATGAAAACTGAGATATAGTATCTAGATATGTGTTTTATCACTTTCAATTTAGAGATAGCAGTGGAAGAAATTAAGGAAATTGAATAAATGTATCAACAGACCAGTTCAAGCTGTTCCAACAGTGTTGTTTGAGTTGTTTGTAGTGGATAGGGGAAAGAAGTGTCTAGAGTAGTTTGAATACAATCAGGATGATTCTCACACTTCATTTCCACCCCAGTCCACAAACATACCTTCCCATTCCATACTTATTTTCTTTCAATCATTTCAAATGTCAGTTTCTCAGAGATCCCGTCACTGAATCCAACCAAATTTAGTGTTTTGCTTCCACTCCTACTTAATTGTGCTGCTATTACTCATTCAGAACAGTCATCCAATTTGCCATTATAAATTTATTGATTGATCCATGTATCTACCTATCTATCCATCTATCCAACTATTTATATTCTCTCTCAAAACTGGTCTAAATGCAGAAGTAACCTCTGACTGGTAAGATTGGGTGAGTTTCCTTCAAACACTAACTTATGCTTTCTCTGTGATGTCAGAGAAAGCAAGGAATAGAGAGTTCCAGAAAGGAGACTGCGGTCCAATTTTTGGTTCCAAGTAAGTGATTACTTATTGAGAGATCACTAGTTATCTCCAAATTTTATGAAAGAGGATATTTGTGTTGAGCTTTGTGAGTCAAAGAGTGAGGTGCATATGAGGATAGGGTAGGTGCACATTAAGTTTGTCAACAGAGGGTCTGGAGAGCAAAATTTGAGGAACAATACATTCAGAGGAAATTTGATTTTTTTCAACATGGAAGTGTCAAAAATGAACTTAAATGATGAGATGGCTTGTGAAGAGAGGGGAGAATTAATTTTAATCAACAATATAATTCACAGCAAAACATGAGATTGAAATCAGTTGGAGACATTGGACTTAGCCAGAGGTAACTTGACTTTTCTATTTAATAAGGAGAGAAAGAATAACCCATGTATATGCATTCAGGAACATTTGAAGATATTATGCTATTTCTGTGTAATTTGGAAAATAACAGAATCCATCTGCTCGGGAGAAGTTAATCCCATCTGTTGAAAACATGTGGAAATGATAGAGCGCATGAGAGTCAAAGGTACTGAGAAGACTTGGAGTATTCATGTGGTATGCAGGAATGAATTAATTAGCAAGACATAGGACAGTTACCAGCTATATTTGAAAACTTCTAGAAGTTGTGAAGCTGTGTTTAGACCAGGATCAATATCTTACTCAAGTACTGTGCCAGATATAGTCATGAAAAATTGCAGGTATTTGGAGTCACTGAGGATTGAGGGTTAGGTTGTTAGATGTGGTAAATAATCACAGGGACATAATGTTGGTCTTGGTAAGTATATGTTGAAATTACAAACATGAAAAAAAACTGGGCAGTAAAAAAGATACAGGATGATATTTGTCAAGAGGGATCAGTACACTGTAGGTCCCCATGGAGAAGGAGAATTTTGGTATGGGTTTATTTTTGTGTCAAAGCTAGGAGAGGAGGTTGTGGCCACAGAGTGGGACTTCTGATGTTTGATATGAAAGGAATATTCCAGGTAACAGACTGAGTGATGTGTAACACTCCAGGAATTTAAGCTTGGCAGGCAGGCAGAACAGAATTCTAAATGTAGCTGTGCCATTTTCTAGTCATGTAATTTTGTCATAATACTAAAAGTTCTGAACTCTGATCATGTCATTTGTTAAGTTGGTAAAAAAAACAAACAAACAAAAAAAAAACATAAGAACCAGGATTAGTGTGAGGATTAAATAAGCAAATACAGTTAATCACCAAGCAAAGTCACACATTATACACCTTATTTTCTCTTTATTTCTGGGCCTCAGATACAACTTGGTGAGTTAAACCTATTATTGCTTATGACAAATTATCATCAATTGCCTGTGAAATATGTTTAATGATTAACTTTGTTTTAGGGATAATTTACTGGTTATAGATGATTAATGCTTTCACACAGATGCACATACACACACTCATACCCACGTCACATAGAAAGAGAGAGAAATAAATGCATGCATTTTCCTACAAATGATGATTAATATGGGACAGGTCTACACCAACCCCTTTATTAAATTAGATGGAGCAACTAGATAGCCTCACAAACCCCTTCAATCTATCATTTTTGACTCTCCTTGCTTTCTGCAGATTGTGGAACATGACAGAAACCTTATGAACATATATTCATTACTTGCTTATGCAGGGGATTTTGAGTTCTTGATTTGGAGGGTGGACATCCTTGATTCCTCCAAATGAAATTAGTTCTTGAAATGATTAACCCTATCATGAAATACTTTTGAATTTGCATAATATATATCCAAATCCATTAGGGAAAGATCTGAAAGTCAATGTTGAGGGCTTTGAAGAATTTAACTTTTCAGAAATCCAAAGGATTTGAACCAGGATGATTTAGGGCAATTGCATACAGAAGGGCAGGGGCAGGATAGGGCAGGAGGGAGTGGGTGTCCAGAGGACAGAGATGGATGTTGGAAAAGCAATGGTACTGCATAAACAAAGAATATTGTGAGAATTTCCACAATGTTTACCTGCAGGGGAAGACCAAAAGCTACATACGGTATGAATAGATACCTATTCATGAATCATGGAGGTGATTGGAAAACTGACCACCATGGGATAATTAACAACTGAAATGTGATGTTTTCTTGTTCTTACCTAGAAGATATCTATATTGATGGTTTCATTATTAGCAACATGATCAATAGCCTTCTTATATTTGAGTTTAGGAGATGAGAGACTTCCCCTGTTTCTCTTAGAGTACACTACAGGTTCCTGTTGGTTGGACTGGGGGTGTTACTTCCAGGTGAATGTTTGGGAATATGTGACAGGTGGGTCTGGAATATGTGGGCAAATTTTGAGTCTCATGTCTTCTTTCTCAATCCTCAGCCTTGGATGCTTATTGCTCAGACTGAGAGTGAAATACAAGAGGAAGACGGTTGGTGGCAGAACTATTGACTATGCAGACACTGGTGAGAAGGGAATTACTATTTCTACTGAAATAAAACTATTCAAAAATATGCCCATTTCTCCTACTGGCCTTCCAGATTCTAAGTACACTCATGAAATATTCACATACTTGAGATCCACTTAAGTATCCCCAGGACTCTGGTGCAATCATGGTGGGCCAAGAAGTGAGTAAGAAATAATCCCTGTACAATTTACACTAATTTGTTCCAGCCCCTGTAAAGGCTGTGCATTCACAGAAGGGATATAAAAGGATTTATTTGCCTAATGGGGCCTGTGGCCTGAGTGGGGAAGTAATTCATTCACTATGTTAGTGGTAGTAGTGTGTTTAGGATTGTGGTGAACAGAAATGATAGAGATGAGTTACTGCACAACTCAACACTCCAGTATGGAGGCATATGGTTCAAGCGAGTTCAATCAGTCCAATGTTATGAGTGCTGGGGTCAGGGCTATGCTGTGTTCAGGAGAAAACAAAAAAGAGACCACAAAAGGCAATGAAAAGTTATGTATTTATATTATCCAATAGTAAACTTCCTACAGTTTTGATAGAATGTATTTTCACATTTTGAAAAGATGTTTTAAATTCTCATTGCCATGTTGTCCCAGTTAAACATTTTTTTGCATGTTAACATTTGTACAGCCTTGGCAAGTTGAAGCAATGAATAGGAAATATTGTTTCTTACTTCAGGCTGTGCACACAGTAGGAATATTGTAGGGAAAGTAAAATTTTAGGACCAGTGAAAATACTTGAAGATCTAGCTAAGGTGAACTCACTGCCCTCCCCCCTATGTGGTACCTGACTCCCAGGGGTGTAAACTTCCCTGGCAATGCAGGATATGACTCTCAGGGATGAGTCTGAACCTGGCATTGTGGAATTGAGAACACCTTGACCAAAAGGGGGATGTGAGATGAAAAGAAGTGAACCTTTGGTGGCTAAGAGAGATTTTAAATGGAGTTGAGAGGTCACTCTGGTGGACATTCTTATGCACTGTATAGATAACCCTCTAGATCTTAATGTATTGGAATAGCTAGAAGTAAACACTTGAAACTATCAAACTCCAGCCCAGTAGTAGCCTTGACTCTTGAAGACGAGTGTATAACAATGTAGCTTACAAAGGGTGACAGTGTGATTGTGCAAAACTTGTGGGTCACACTCCCTTTATCCAGTGTATGGATGGATGAGTAGGAAAATGGGGACAAAGACTAAATGAAAAATAGGGTGGAATGAGGGGGATGATTTGGGTGTTCTTTTTTACTTTTTTTTTTTTTTTTTCTTTTTGCTGTAAGGAAAATGTTCAAAAATAGATTGGGGTGATGATGGTACTGTGAACAGTTGATTGTACAGCATGGATGATTGTATGGTATATGAATGTATCTCAATAAAACTGAATTTAATTAAAATAAATTTTAGGACCAGTGAAAATACTAAAGATCTAGTGAGACAGAGAGACTAGAACAAATAGAGTCTATTTATCCTAGAAAAGAGTCAAGGTGAATATATAAGAGATGCAAGGAAAACGGCACTTTGGAGGTTTAGTAGAATATTGAGTATGAGTGGCCTCCTACCAGACAAACAGCCAGCCTAGGACTGTACTTTAGTATGGCAGTCACAGAAGGCCATGGTTTCTGCTACTGCACAGCCAACACTCATATCGTAATAAACACCTGAGTTTTGTGGAGTTGGAAGAGGAAGAACCTGCTGTCCCCAAGTTCTGTACTAATGTAGACCTCTACAGAATTATACACAGTGCTTCAAGTCTTTCCACCATTTTATTGAATGATGGATTTATCACCTGTATTTAAGTTTTGGTTAGATAGGAATTATCAGTCATTGGATTTTTCAAAACTTGTAACATTTTGTTAAACCATTACACAGACAAAGAAACGGAGATCATTACAGGTGCCACAAATTGGTTAAGTTTGATTTTAAATTTGTGTCCAGGTGAAGTTCAGGTATCACAAAATGGGGTAATGAGACAATGTTACATGAAAAATGTAGTTTATTATACTCCAAGACCCTTGGGAGGCAGTGTTGCCATGTGGAGTCATTGGGGAGTGTGAACAACCCTGTTTGTGTGTGGGCAGCACACAAGCAGAGCAAAAGGGATCAAGGAGCTTATGCTTTTAATGTCAGATAGGTGTGTAAATTAGTAGATTTTCCACAGGAGTCAGAAATTGGTTAGTTTAAAGTAAATACCTTTGAAAG
Source organism: Choloepus didactylus (assembly GCF_015220235.1). Classification (NCBI taxonomy): domain Eukaryota; kingdom Metazoa; phylum Chordata; class Mammalia; order Pilosa; family Megalonychidae; genus Choloepus; species Choloepus didactylus. The sequence goes on from NC_051331.1 coordinate 4,410,702, forward strand.
GGGAAGGATACTTGGGGCCCCAGGTTGCCATAGCATTTGAAACCAGCTGAAGATTTTGGTTGAGGCATATCAGTGATGTGGATGGTGACCAAAGATGTAGGTTTGAATGCTGAGGAATTTTGGCTGGAGGGATGGAAAACTGTTGATTAGGCCAAAGAACAGTGTTGAGACAAGCAGTTTGGCCAAAGATGGATGCAAAGGCAGAACACAAAAATATTTTTTTAGGATAGGTGAGAATAATTGAATAATTATGTTAAAAAGTGGAGACTCATGAATAATGCTTCCCTAATGATGAATCTGTGTATTTACTTGAAATTGTTGGAGATTTACTTATGGGTTCTCAGGAGCACATTTGATGATCCCCATCTGGAAGTCATCAGTTTGTGGGAAAACTTTCAGGTTACATTACAGCATATGTTGTGCAGTATTGCCTTATTGTAAAGTTTTATGTATGCAGAATTTGAATGTCTCTGTGAGTGTATGTGAGAGATAGATGCCAGTTAGCAGTAAGAATGATCTGACTGAAATCCCAAACACAGTTTGGTCTTTTTATACACCCAATACCTTCCCTTCCTCAATGCCATCATTTCAACCAGTCTACTATGGATATTGGTAGGAATAGTCTTGTCTGAACTCAGTTGCCTATGATGTTTTAGGAATCAGTGACCTTCAATGATGTAGCTATAGACTTTGATGCAGAAGAGTGGGCCTTGATGGACACAACCCAGAGAAACCTGTTCAGACATGTTATGCTGGAGAATATCAATCATCTGGTGTCAGTGGGTGAGTTTCTTTAAATTTTCACTATCATGTATACAGCTATCCATCCATCCATCCATCCATCCATCCATCTAAACTCTCATCAATTTATTCAAGTATCTAGACAACTTCCCGGTATCCCACTCTTATTTCTGCCCTGATTCTTTTATAATTCTATGACTACTTGTAAGAAACTCTTTCTTTTTCCTTATATCCCATTTGTCAAATAAGTGACCAGTGATATTCCTGACTAAAATTTCATTTCATTTTTGCTGCTCAGACTCCACAATTCAGAACAGTGTGAGAATGCAATGAATATTATTTTTATGATAAAATAAATATATAATAGTTATTATCCTCCTGGGACACTGGTGAAGTTTCAGCACACAGGAGAAAAATAATAGACATGCTCTTTTCTACATAAAGTATAGATTGGGTGAAGCCCATTTTAATGTTTTCTTTTATAAAATACTCCAACTACTGTGAAGTTATAATTTTTCCTTATATATGAAGACTGAGGATACTGTTGTCTTTGCATTTAGGCATGGCCATCAAAATATGCTTAATGACTTTTACTGAAGTCAGGAGTCATCCTTTGCTGGAAATAGATTATCAACATACTATGTTTCAATTGCACTTCCTCGTGCTGCTCTTCATGGTTTACATTATTGTTCCTAATCATCTGTCCTAGACTTGATGATCCATGAACTTGTGTCAGCACAGAACTCAAAAGCTATGCTTCTGTTTCTCATAAGTAGGGTATCAGCTCTGCAAATCAGAAGTGGTTTCCCAGTTGGAACAAGGAGAGGAATTGTGGAGAGAAGGATTAGGATTTCTCCAAGGACAGAGAACAAGTGAGTTCTAGGATGCTGTGCTTCAATATGAGGAGGGGCCTGGTCAATGAATGAGAAGGTCTTCAGAAATATCAACTGAAGATTTCCTTAACTGAGTGATATTCTCTGAAATATAGGCTATGACTTTGGGGGAAAATGCCACAAATGTGCAATTATTCCATACATATATTAATCTCTAGTTAAGAATCCATCTATGATTGTCTTTAGCTTATGGAATGAGAAATTTACATACTTTTAGGGGTCAAAGTTACACATAGTGGCCTGTGTTCATGTCCTCCTCTTTGAGGAATTTCCCTGTCTTACCACACAACATGATTCTTATTATTTTCCATTACTTAAATACTGAAAATACTTTATTTCTGTATTTCCTGAAAAAGTTTGGTACTTTTAGGTTCTCTTCCATTTAGAAAATATTTGAAATATAATCACAGGAGCCTTGGGTGTTTTTAAATATTTCAGTCTGCTAACATCACTCTATAATGTCTTTAAAATTATTTCAGGCAGAGAAAATGATTATAGAATAGAAGAAATGATATCCATGCCACATATCTGCAATAAGGAAAAATATATTACCCAGTCAAAGGTAAGCATCATAAATGTGAGCCATGGTCTTCCAAATAGAGAGCTGGGATCAAATAATCTAGGAGTTCAGCACAATCATCTGACTGTAATTAAATTTGGCATTAAACACTGTCCCATCAATAAGTATTGGATAATTTCAATTAAGCGAAAAATTAACCTGAGCTGAAATCCATAACCTGAAGTCTTATAAAAGTACAATTGCTCCCAAGCTTCAGCACCAAAAAAAGGTACAATTGCATAAACATGTGTATATACCTATTCTTTGAAACATATTGAAGTATTCAAAATGAATGAGATAGCTCTGCAGTTGAAATGCTAAAAAGAGAAAATATCTGTATACAAGAAAGTAGCACACCATGCACATGTATATAACATGAAGAATTTTAACTGGAGCCTCACTGAATTATCAGAGTATTGAATTAATGGGTATATGTGGACATACCTTTAACAGTTTCTCTTCTCATTTGTAGCAGCAGATTTCTAACACTGGAGAGGATCCCTTTGAAAGTAATGATTTGGGAGAAGATTTAATTCAGTCCACCTTGACTGACATGGAAACAAAGCTCTATCTAAATGAACAATTTAAAACTATCAATTACCAGTCATTCTTTAGTAGACACAACCAAATTCAGACTGGATGTAATTCATATGTCTATAATATATGTGGAAATGCCTTTGTAAATATTTTTGTCTTTGGAGAGTATGAGACAACTTGCACTGGAGCAAAACCATATGTCTGCCATCTATGTGGGAAATCTTTCAGTCAATATTTTAACCTTGAGGACCATGAGAGAACTCACACTAGGGAGAAAGCATATGTCTGCTATCAATGTGGGAAAATCTTCACTCATAATTTTAAGCTCAGAGTACACATGAGAATTCACACTGGGGAGAAACCATATGCCTGCCATCTATGTGGGAAATCCTTCAGTCAATGTCGTGGCCTTAGGGAACATGAGAGAACTCACACTGGGGAGACACCATATGTCTGCCATATATGTGGGAAGTCCTTGAGTCGAGGTAGTAAACTTAGGGAACATGAGAGAACTCACACTGGGGAGAAACCATATAGCTGCCATCTATGTGGGAAATCCTTCAGTCAACATAATACCCTTAAGCAACATGAGAGAACTCACACTGGGGAGAAACCATATGCCTGCCATCTATGTGGGAAATCCTTCAGTCGATGTCGTAGCCTTAGGGAACATGAGAGAACTCACACTGGGGAGAAACCATATGTCTGCCATTTATGTGGGAAAGCCTTCATTCGAAGTTGTAAGCTTAGGGAACATGAGAGAACTCACACTGGGAAGAAACCATATGTCTGCCATTTATGAGGGTATCTTCAGTTAATATGGTGCCCTTAGGCAACTTGGGAGAACTCACATTGGGAAGAAATCATATGTCAACTTTGTGGGAATGTCTTCACTGATAGGATGATGCTCAGTCAACATGAGATAATTGACACTGGGGAGAAAACATGTCTGTCATCTATGTGGGAAAACCTTTAGACATAATTCTACCATTAGGAATATCAGAGTACTCATTAAATATGTTGTGCATATAGAAGAGTTTTCAGACACAGTTACCAACTTCAACAATTAAAAACTCAAACAGGAATGTAAATCTCTGTCAATATAATCAATGTCTAAATGCCTTTATTTACAGTCTATCCTCAAATAACATGATTGCACTATCCTGGGAGGAAAACTATATAATTAATTTTAATAGATGGTTACTGGCCTCCAGCCTTGGTGTATACAAGCACAACTCATTGTAGGAATAACTCTAAGCCAGAAAACTGGATAGGAAAGACATTATCACTAGGAGGAAACTCTAGGAGAACTCTAGGAGATAATTATTGGTGGAATAATTACTCCATGGAGAAATGTGTGAAATCCTTTACTTATAGAGCCATATGTAGAATATATATTAAGTTTCACATTTTATAAAGTATTTTCTGGTATATATAGAGAATGAGGAAAACTCTTGATGGCTTAGAAATTATTCATCAATGTTTAATTTCCAATACTGAGGAAATGTCACCCTAAAATCAAATAAAAAGCTGTTCAGCTGGGTCAGGGGGCTGAAAGAAGTGTTATTTAGTTAGTCCCCTGGGACAATTAATAAACAACCAGGAACAACTAGTAAATAATTTTGAATAACTGCTGGGGGACAACTGTGACTGTCCATGCATTGTACACCAACCTGGATTGGTAGGAATGCCTGAGACTGCAGCATAAATTCTGTAAGTAAAAACATTGGAACCACACCAAGAGACCATTCCTGCCCCCCATGGCAGGCTGAGCTGGAAAACCTGGCTGTGGCAGAAAGCAGCACTCTGATTAAGTGAATATAGCTCAATTGAGCTCCAGCTTGGGTTTTAATTAACAAATATGTACTTCTGAATACAAGCTTCAAACTCCCAACAATCATACAGAGGCTTTTAGTGGTGACTAACCGTAAAGAACCAGAAAACACATCTGTCCTGGGAGGGGGAGCCCAGAAGACCTGGTGTTACCTCTGGCTGACAAGTGAAACTGGGAGGATGTACTGGCTCTAGAAGGGATCTTTCTGTCCCTTTTTCTCTCTCTCAGCCTGAAGGGCTCAGTGGAGAAAGGCTCAGCCATTTTCAGCTCACAGCTCTCTGACCAAGATGGCAGAGGAGAAAATTCAAATTGCATTTGAATTATTTGAATTAAGTCAGAGACAATTCAATTATTTGAATTGAGTCAGAGAGACAATTCAAATGCAGAGGATAACTCCCTAGCTGGCATATCTTCCCTAGGAGTAGGGAGGTGACCCCAGGTTTACCTTCAGAACCAGACTCTTAGAACCTGGGGGAAAATAGCCAAAACAGTAACTAAATGGGCCACACTTCCTTACACCAGGCTGGCATGACAGGCTGACAGGTGCTACCTGCTGCACAGGTTAGGAAAATCACAGTGGCTAAAGAACTCACAGGAAAGTGTCACTTTCTAAGACACACCTGCAGGGAGACTTGAAACTGGATGTAGACCCACTCTGAGATCTAGTCCTGTTCTGGTCTAGGACAATCTGATTGGGGTAACCAAGGAAACCACATGCCTAGACAACAGAAAACTACAATCTACACTAAGAAAAACAAAGATACGGGCCAGTCAAAGGAACAAACAACACATCAATAAAGACAGCTGAGATTTTTTCACTTTAATGAAACAATCTATTAAGTATTTTCAAAGAAATATGCTAAATCAAAAACTAGATCAATGATTTCAGGGAGGATGTGGCAAAAGAGATGAAGACTATAAAGAAAACACTGGGGAAACATAAGTTAGAAATGAACAGTTTGAAAAAACTGGCAGAATCTATGGAAATGAAAGGTACAACACAAGAAATGAAAAACACAGTGGAGACCTACAGCAGATCTCAAGAGGCAGAGAAAACACTCAGGAACTGGAGAACAAGAAACCTGAAAGCCTATATGCAAAGGAGCAGATGGAAAAAAGAATGGGAAAATATCAGCAACATCTCAGTGAATTGAACAACAAAATGAAGCTCATGAATGTATGTGTCATGGGTGTCCCAGAAGGAGAAGAGAAGGGAAAAGGGGCAGAAGCAATAGTAGAGTAAATAATCAATGAAAATTTCCCATCTTTTATGAAAGACATAAAATTACAGATCAAAGAAGCTCAGAGTACCTCAGACAGAATAGATCTGAGTAGATCAATGCCAAGACACTTAATCAGATTATCAAATGTCAAAGACAGAGAATCCTGAAAGCAGCAAGAGAAAAATGATCCATCACGTACAAAGGAAGCTTAATAAGACTATGTGCATTTTTATCAGTGGAAACCATGGAGGCAGGAAGGAAGCGGTGTGAGATATTTAAGATACTGAAAGAGAATAACCACCAGCCAAGAATCTTATATCCAGCAAAACTGTCCTTCAAATATGAGAAGCAGAATAAGATATTCTTTGACAGACAATGTCAGAGTTTGTGAACAAGATACCTGCACTACAGGAAATACAAAAGGGAGCACTGCAGAGAAATAGCAAAAGACAGGAGTGAAAGGTTTGGAACACAATTTTGGGTGAGCACAGGAATTTAAGTACACTGAGCAAAGATTACTGTGAGCATGGCTGAAAGAGGAAGGTTAGGAGCATGTGGGACACAAGAAGGAGAGAGGAAAGATAAAGACTGGAAATACATAACTCAGTGAAACATGGAGGGCTCAACAATTGTGATAAAATGTACAAATATGTTTTTATATGAGGGAGATCAAATGAGTGTCAACTTTGCAAGGTGATAAAAATAGGTTGGTATTGGGGGAAAAATACAATCATTGCAAACTAGAACTATATTTTATATAACCATTGTATTATACTTCCTTTAATGTAAGAAAGGCAATATGCCAAAGCTAAATCCCTACCAGAGGGGAACTTAAGGGAGGGGTATGGGACTCCTGGCATAGGTGATGTTTTCTGCCTCCTTTATTCTACTTTCATTTAATTCCGTCTTTCCTTTTGTTGCTTTTTAGCTGTCATGTTATTTTTTCTTCCTTTTTCTGTTTCTTTTTTCTCTTTTCCTTCTTTCTCCCTCCTTTGTGGAAAAAATTGTGATGTCTTTATATAGATAGTGGTTATGGTGGTGAATACATAAAAATGTGACTATACAAGGAACCATCGATTGTTTACTTAGGAAAGTATGGTGGGTGAACAAAGCTGTCTTAAAAAAAGAACAGGTTAATGAAGAAACCTTGAGGGCACTACATGAGTGAAATATTAGACACATAAATACAAATACTGTATGTTCTCACTGATATGAACTCTTTATTACATGTAAACTTATAGACATGAAATGTAAGTTACTAGGATGTAGAATGAGGCTAAAGAATGGAGAGCAGTTGCTTATTGTGAGCAGAATATTCAACTAGGTTGAACTTCAGTGTTTGGGAATGGACAGAGGGGATGGTAGCAGGTTATTGTGAGAATAACTGACAGTGCTGAATGGTTTTTGAATGTGGTGGAAAGGGGAAGCTTAGAGTCATGTATGTCACCAGAAGGTAAGCTGGAGTTTCAAAGATGGGAATGTATAAAACAGTGAATCTTGTGGTGGATGATGTCCATTATTAACTGTACAAATATTAGAAGTCTCTTTCGTGAACTAGAACAAATGTATGACACTACAACTACAAGTTAGTAACAGAGGGGTATATAGGGAAAAATATACCTATTGCAAACTATGTACTACAGTTAGTAGTATTTTAACATTCTTTCATCAACAGTAAAAATTGCACTATACCAGTACTATGAGTCAATAATGGAGGGGGTGGTTAGTGATTGGGAGAACTTGAGTTTTCTTTTTTGCCTTTATTTTTCTTCTGAAGTAAAGAAAAAGTTCTAAAAATTGAAGAAAAATTATGGTGATGGTAAAAATTGAAAAATTGTGATGGATGCACACCTGTATGATGGTATCATGGGCAACTGATTGTGCAATTTGGATTTTTGGAGTTGTATGGCATGTGAACAATATCAATAAAAATAAATTTAAAACAAACAAAACTGATTAGCTGAAGTTCATATCAGGAATATCAGATTGGGAAAAACATCTAACCAGAAAGCTTTACAACACAATTCAACCATAAGTTCATTGTTTTGCCTACTAAACTATTAATGAAATATAAATTAAAATGTTTGTGAACTGGGATTGCTGAATGCAAAATTTTAAATGCATTGTAGGCAAGGAAATCAAAGTTTTTCTCAACATCCTTGCAAATGTTTATGAAGTAAAAACTGTAGCTGAAAATTCTGTTAGTCAGCTTTTTTTTCCACACAACTCTAAACACAAATATGATGGCTCTGTTAAACCAGAGAAATTTGAATGTTAACTGAAGAAAGTACAGACCAAGATTATGTGTAAGAAATCTTATATACTCTGAACAGACATGAATACAGCAATATTGAACAGAATATAAATAAATAGATAACTTTGGATTCATTTCTGGTGATACAGACACTTTGTTTTACACTAACTATTGTTCTTGTACCTTAAAATGGAATTAAAATTAACTCAACAGAATAGTAAGGTTGTATGTCATGGAGTATTGGGTAGCCTGGGGATGGACAATCCCCCAATCTTGAACAGGCATTGGTGATTCCTTCCTTTAAAAATTGGTTGTGCTTGGGAAGACGGTTGCTGCAAAGGAGAGGCTAGGCCTCCCTATATTTGTGCCTAAGAGTCTCCTCCTGAATGCCTCTTTGTTGCTCAGATGTGGCCCTCTCTCTCTAGCTAAGCCAACTTGAAAGGTGAAATCACTGCCCTCCCCCCTACGTGGGACCAGACACCCAGGGGAGTGAATCTCCCTGGCAACGTGGAATATGACTCCTGGAGAGGAATGTAGACCCGGCATCGTGGGATGGAGAACATCTTCTTGACCAAAAGGGGGATGTGAAAGGAAATGAAATAAGCTTCAGTGGCAGAGAGATTCCAAAACGAGCCGAGAGATCACTCTGGTGGGCACTCTTACGCACACTTTAGACAACCTTTTTTAGGTTCTAAAGAATTGGGGTAGCTGGTGGTGGATACCTGAAACTATTAAACTACAACCCAGAACCCATGAATCTCGAAGACAGTTGTATAAAAATGTAGCTTGTGGGGGGTGACAATGGGATTGGGAAAGCCATAAGGACCACAATCCACTTTGTCTAGTTTATGGATGGATGAGTAGAAAAGTAGGGGAAGGAAACAAACAGACAAAGGTACCCAGTGTTCTTTTTTACTTCAATTGCTCTTTTTCACTCTAATTATTATTCTTGTTATTTTTGTGTGTGTGCTAATGAAGGTGTCAGGGATTGATTTAGGTGATGAATGTACAACTATGTAATGGTACTGTAAACAATCGAAAGGACAATTTGTTTTGTATGACTGCGTGGTATGTGAATATATCTCAATAAAATGATGATTAAAAAAAAAAATTGGTTGTGGAGGATCAAGGATGGTGGATTAGGAGAGATAGAGAAAAATTTTCCTCCATGAAAAACACTAGATAAAAGAAAGTCCTCCAGAATAGCAGTTCCAGGCTTCCACCTGCTGGGCAGACTTCTACATCCAAAGTGACTGGGCACTTGGAGAAACAGAGATCCTTTGGAATCATGTGAGTGTTTGAGTCCACTAGGGAAAAGGCAGCCAGAAAAACACTGCAGTGGGGAGAAACTGAGAAACAGGTTTGGAGGCAGGTTAATGTAAAACCTGGAAAGTAGCTGCGAGCTGCATTAATCACAGTGAGGGGGGGTGCCTCCCATTCCCCAGGCACCTGCCTCAGTATCTGGTGTCAGTGATAGCCCTTCACACACCCATAGCTAAGAGCCTGTGAGCCAGGGAAGAACTGCAGCAGGTGGAGGTTTGCATAAGTGGGTAGTTTCCATACCCTGTGCAGACATCTTTGCAGTGGGATGGGAGACACACCTTTGCTGCACCATGGCTGAGAGCTTCCTTAAGGATTTTGCTGGCCTGTGATGGCGCACACTCCTCTTCCACAGAAGCCCACAGAGTGCACAGCCTAGAGGCAGGGATGCTGCACAGAAGTGCCAGGACCCCTACACCAATCACAGGGTCTTGTGGGCCCACAACAGAGAGGGACTGTAGGTAATCTGCACTGAGGGGTTAGATGTGCTGCAACCCCAGGGCATGCCAGCCACAGCCACTGAAATGGCTGGAAGTGCTGGGTCTTAAAGCCATCTTCCCTGCAAAACTGCACAGGGCACACCCCCCAACACATGGCTGGGGTTCCCCACTGCACATAGAAAATTGGTGCACTGATTGGACCTCCACAAGATTTGGACCCCACTTACTGCATAAACGAATTTGGGGAGAACTGGCTTGAGGGTAAGAGGTGGCTTGGGAGTGCCACCTGCTGGTAGGTCAGGGAGAGTGCACTCCACCAAGCTGTAACTCTGTCAAATTATAGATAATTGTTTTAATAAGTCTGCATACCCTAAAAGAACCCTACCAAGATAAGCAAATGCCAAGAGGCAAAAAACAACAGAAAATTTTAAAGCATATGAGGAAGCCAGAACATACGTATAACCCAAATGCCCAAACTAAAAAACCATAGGAGACACAGAACTTGGAGCAATTAATCAAAGAAGTAATCACAGAAACCAGTGTCATGGCTCAGGATATATAGGGCATCAAAAGACCCTAGAAGAGCATAAAGGAGAATTTGCAAGATTAAATTTTAAAAGGAGGCTGTTATGGAAATAAAAGAAATGATCAAATTAAAAAGATTCTGGAAAACAGCATCAGATTAGTTGAAGAGGAATGAATAAGCACACTTGAAAGTGTTTCAGAGAGTGAAATCACAAAAGAACAAATGGAGAAAAAAATTGAAAACTTTGAAATGGGTCTCAGGGATATGATGAGAAACATGAATTACACAAGTATAAGAATCGTAAGTGATGCAGAAGGGGAAGAGAAGGGTAAAGGTCTAGGAAGGATATGCAAAATCATTGTTGGGGAAATCTTCCCAACCATTCTAAATGACATCAATATGCAAATCATAGATGCCCAGTGAACTCCAAAAATAATCAAATAAACCCACTCTGAGAAGTTCTGATCAGATTGTCACTTTCTGAAGAGAAGGAGCAAGGTCTGAAAGCAAGAGAGAAGCAAGTCACCACATACAAGGGAAACAACATTAGACTTAATAGTGACTACTCAGTGGCCACCATGGAGGCAAAAAGGCAGTGGTTTGACATATTTAAAATTCTGAAAGGAAAATTGCCAACCAATTATTACTGATCCAGTGAAGCTGTCCTTCAAATTTGAGGGAGAGATTAAAATCTTCACAAACAAATGCTGGGAGAATTTGCCCTACAAGAAATCCTAAGAGAACCCTACCAACAAAGAAATAAAGGAGAGGAGATCTGAAGAAGGGCACAGAACTAGAGTTTTAGTACATTAAAGGAAATAAAGAGAAAGGGGGGAAAATATATCTGACAAACCCCAAGGATATGATGGCTGACTCAAGTACTGCCTTCACAGTAATGACATTGAATGTGAATGGATTAAAATCCCCAATTAAAAGATATAAACTGGCAGAATGGATTAAAAATATGAGCCTTCAATATGTTGCTCAGAAAAGACTCATCTTAGACCCAGACACACAAAGAACTTGAAAGTGAATGGATGGAAAAAAAAAATATTCCATGCAAGCTGCAGCCAAAAGCTATAGATAGATCACTATGGCAGAGGACCAATAAGGAAATTGAAAGCCTAAACAATGTGATAAATAAGCTTGACTTAACAGACATGTATGCAGCATTACATCCCAAATCAGGATACACATTCTCCCGGTGTTTACAGGACTTTCTCCAGGATAGATCATACGGGCATAAAACAAGCCTCAATAAATTTAAAAAGATTGAAATTATTCAAAGCACATTCTCTGACCACAGTTGAATACAATTAGAAGTCAGTAACCAACAATGATTTAGATCATTTACAAATATCTGGAGGTTAAACAACACACTCCTAAACAATCAGTGTATTAAAGGAGAAATGGCTAAATATCTAGAGATGAATGAAATGAAAGCACAACATATCAAAACATGGACTGCAGTGAAGGTGGTGTTAAAGGGGAAATTTATAGCTGTAAATACATACATTAAAAAGAAAGACCCAGCAATTACACCCCTAGCTTTGTACTCAAGAGAAATGAAAACATATGTCCACAAGAAAATGTATACATGAATATTCATCGCAGCATCATTCATGATAGCCAGAGGGTGGAAATAACTCAGATGTCTGCCAACTGATGAATGGGGGAACAAAATGTGCTCCTCCGTGTGGTGGGATATTCTTCAGCCATAGGAAGGAGCAAAGTCCTGAGACCCGCTGCGACACGGAGGAGACCTGAAGACATCATGCAAAGTGAAAGACACCAGTGACAAAACACCACGTATTGTATTATTCCTTCTACATAAAAATGTCCAGAGTAGGAAAATCTATAGAGACATAAAGTAGATTAGAGGTTGCCTAACTCAGCAATTTAGGGTGGTGGGATAGGAGGATGGGGAGGAGGGCAAAAGGTACAGGGCTTCTTTTTGAGGTGACAAGAATGTTATAACATTGATTGTGGTTGCACATTTCTGTGAATATACAAAAGTCATTAAATTGCGCTCTTTGAGTGAATTGTATGGAATATGAATTATATCTCAATGAAGCAGTTTGAAAAATAAGACCCCAGGCACCTGTGCTCAATGCTTCTCTACAAACTCACAGCTTAGTATCTGGTATTTCCGAGATGCTCTGTAAATGCTCATCAGATAAGTGGATTTTAGCAGGTTAGAATGAAGGGCCAAGACTAAAGTGATGACATTCAACAGAGATAAATGCAAAGTCCTTCATTAAGAACTAAAATCTGACTGTAGTAGCATAGCCTGAAGATGACCTGGTTGGAAGCAAATCCTGCTGGGAAAAAAACGACTCTTGAATGTTCACCAACAAGCTCATTATGAGCCAAGAGTGGGTTGTGGTTGCTAAAAAAGTGACTCTCAGTCTGAGCCTCCTTCCTAGAAATCTACTGTTCAGATTAAGAGAATTAAAGTTCCCAGGGGACTCTGACAACTTCAGAAGACATCCAGGCATCGTTTTGATTTCTAGGAACCATCTTTAAAGAATCCACGGGAGTGTTCCCCTTTGAGGGTGACCTGGAGGCCGATCTCCCCAGAGTATCATAGGAGTGAAGAAAATCTGGGCAAAGATTCTCACCTGGAAAAGGCACATTTCAACTGTGGAAGCCAATGACGAAGGAAATAGTAATGTCTCTACGTATCTGAAGTGCTTCCTGTCAAGGAAGTTGCCTTATCTTTTGTAGCTCTAGAGAATAGAACCAGAAACTTGGAGGGAAAAGTTTCATGGAAGAATAGTACAGCTCAATAAGAAAGAAATGTTGTCTCTCTTCTTAAAATTAGAAATACGTCTAGCATACTAATGAGTTCAAAGAAAATAGTAACCAATACTCACATTACTTCCCACCCAGCTTTAACTAACGTGAACATCTTGCAGTTGTGGACTCGGATACTATTTGTAACAAATAAAACATTGCGGACTCATGTGAAGTCATCTGTACACCTCTCCCTGTTCCCATTGCCCCCTCTTCCTCGCAGAGAGTTTCCCACCATCCTGATTTTGATTCCCATGCATGCTTGTATGTTCTGGCTCCATGTATATGCATCCATAAACATTACAAAGCATTGTTTTGAATGTTTTTATCCACTATGTAAATCACTTTGTATTGCACATTTCATCCTGCAGCATGCTTTGCTTGCTTCACAAGATGCTTTGAGATTTGTCTCTGATAATGAAGCTTTGTCATTCAAAAAAAAAAAAAAAAAAAAAAAAGAAAGAAAGAGGTAAAACCAAGAAACTAATGGAAGAATTGAAGAAGCTAGAAAACAAGCAGCAAACTAATCCTAAACCAAGTAGAAGGAAAAAAATAACAAGTATTAAAGCATGAAACATGACAACATTGTTGAACTGTGAGCATATAATGCTGAGTGAAATAAGTCGGGAACAAAAAGAGAAATGTATGATACTACTAATGTGAACTCTGTGAAAAATGTAAAATAAATGTGTTATATTGTAGAATGTAGGGGACCTAATGGTAGATATCAACTATTGAAGGGAGAACAATAATCTAATAACAGATAAGTAATGGATAGTGTCCTAGTTTGCTAATGCTGCAGAATGCAAAACACCAGAGATGGATAGGCTTTTATAAAATGGGGGTTTATTTAGCTACAGAGTCACAGTCTTAAGGCCACAAAACGTCCAGTAACACATCAGCAATCGGGTACCTTCACCGGAGGATGGCCAATGTCCTCCGGAAAACCTCTGTTAGCTAGGAAGGCAGCTGGCATCTGCTCCAAAGCTCCAGCCTCAAAACGGCTTTCTCCCAGGACGTTCCTTTCTAGCAAGCTTGCTTCTCTTCAAAACATCACTCCCAGCTGCACTCTCTTCCCCCCAGTCAACGCATTTATATAGCTCCACCGATAAGGGCCCACCCTGAATGGGCGGGGCCACGCCTCCATGAGAACATCTCATCAGAATCATAGCCCACAGCTGGGTGGAGCACATTCCAAGCAAATCCAACCGTCACCAAAACGCCTGCCCCACAGAAGACCACAAAGATAATGGCATTTGGGGAACACAATACACTCAAACTGGCACAGATAGTAATCTTAATGCTATGTGAATGCTCAGGAACAATGATGGTTTGTTAATTTTGGGGGTGTATGGTAGGAACATGTTGGAAGCAATGCAGTTATTTTAGGTTATTTGTTTTTCTTATTCCTTTGTTTTGTTTGAAGCATTTTTGTTTTATTTTAATTTTTTAATAAATAAAATTTTTAAAAAATGGGTTGCCACTATATGTCTCCAGGAGGGTGGCTCAGGTGGTGGTGCCAGTGGGGTGCCTGCTTAGGGGTCTGAGATGGTGGGAGCTGGGGATTTTCTGGGCATCCCTGCCCCATGGCTGCTCCCAGCTACAGGCTCCAAGAGGGACTCTAAATCTGTGTGATCCACATCCATACGTGTTGCCGCACCAGACACCTTAAGCTACACCCTTGGCAGTGGCCAACTAGGGTTTAAGGAGGAGGATGTGGTAGGCAGTGCCAGGCCAAGGAGTTGGCGCATGTGTGATGGCTGTGGTGTCTGAGGTCTCAGCTGACTCTGCAACCTCTGAACTGCCTGTACTGCCTCTGACAGGGGTGCTCCCTTCTCAACCAGCACCTGGAATACAGGATGAGCTGGTGCCCATCAGCCATACGGAGAGCTGCCAGTGACTCCACCCACCCAATGCTTACAGACTGGTCACCAGTTCACTGCTAAAATTGGGTCCTGCTGCTCTGCTAGCTGACATCTGACCCTGGTGCCACCAGGCTGAGCCAGGTTGTGGGTTCACTGTCATTGCCTGAGGCTGTCAGCTTCCCCAGGCTGACCTGCAAGAAGGACACATGTCAGGCTGAGTTCTGTGATCACCAGAAACAGACCTGGCATCCAAAACAGACCTGTGATATCAGCACAGGGTGCAGAGCTTGCAGGTAAGGACCATGCACTGTTCAGGCCTCAGATAGGGGCAAGATTCTGTACCAGATGACATCACGCCTGACCAGGATGCAATGCTGACATCACCATAATGAATGACAGAAGCTGTACTCACATGGCCTCTGCAGAATGCGGCTGTGGATGTGGCTGGCTTTGTCTGCAAGAGATCTCAGAATTGCATTACCTAGTCCCACTGGCTGCCCCTTCTATAGCAAGGAGCCATGGAGCCAGATGAAGAAGATTCTTTGGCCGCTGGATGCATTGATTGGTGCTCCAGTAGGGGATTCCTTCATGGCTGGCATTGCCTTTCCTGCCATGGTTAACTACATGGTCCTGTTTGTGTTGGCAGGAAGATCCTCAGCAGGTGTGAGGGAAGGAAAACTTCCAAGCACAGGAGGAATTTGACTATTCCAGGCCTCAGAGTAACTTTGTCAGCTATGGGATACCCAGCTATTGCTGCAGTTACTGCTCATGACTCCCCATTAAGTTGGCATATGTCTATGGGGTTGCGCCCATTTCTTACTGTCCTGGGGGAGGCTGTGGAGTTTGCACAGCCAAGGGAAAGGGAGTGAAAATTTCCCCTGGGGGTGAAAGTTATGGCAGGAGCTGTCATAATTCTGAGAAGTAAGATGAATCTCACATCATATTTCAAAAGTGAGACTGCCTTGATGATCTGATGTAAAGCTTACATTTCTGGCTTGTGTTAATACTTCAGTCAATGTTTTTGATAAAAGACTCCATACTATTTAAAATTGATTTAACTTGAGTATCTCTTGTATCTCCACCATTTTACTATAAAATTCTTTAAGTACCATCGATGTGTTATTGAAGTAATAGCAACTTAGATGCAATATATGACATAATAGAAATCCTGAGGAAAATATACCAAAGAATACGTCCAATAACACCATTCATTTAATATTACTAAAATAATTCAAAATTAAGGTCTCTGGGGATAGTATAAAAAAATCTTAAAATCTTACCCTTTGGGCAAGTTACTTGAGAGTCATTGTATTTCTACTTTACATTATGCTTTCATTTATACTATTTGATTTTTTAAACTATAATTTTATTGCTATCAATATGCATTTATATATTTGGAGAAAAAAAGAAGCCAAGAGTGATAACCTTACCAGAAAAAGTGATGGATTGCTCCATTGATTGGTTGATTCATAATCAACTAGGCTAAATTCATAATAAACCCTGGTGAACAGCACATATTCTCATGGACTTGCTTAAACTATCTATTTTCCTGGATGAGTTGAAACTTTTGAATAGATATTTGCAGACCAGCCTAGCCTTCCCCCCTCAACTTCTATAAAAGGACATTAATCATGCCCCCATACTTCATATTCTGGTTTACTTGTTCCCTTTTACTTGTGATTATTATGATCATTTAATATACAGAGAATCTCTGATAATTTCCAGAAGGCAGGACAAGTGTCACTTTCAGAGTGACCTCCTGCTTGCAAGACTAAATTCTCTCATTTTTCTCCTTCCTGTAGGTCATTATTTTAGGACCATTTGAAACAGTTCTTTGAGAAGTTTTATTTTTCTTGTTTCTGTTTTATGCCAGCCTGTTTACTGAAATTTTAGTGACAACATCATTTGACTGAGTTGGTTAAAAATAGCTACTTCAACATTTATAAGTAGCTCTAAACTAGTAAAACTTGTTTCACTGTGAAGGATGAGAACTTAGGAAGATTTTCTTAACATTTTCTATAAATTAAACTAATCTTTCAAGCTAATTACCAAACAGGTACTGAAAGCATGTTCTCAAAATAGTGGCTATGTTGAAGAAAAATAAGTCAAGAATTAAAAATCACTGACAAAATAATTATGTGATCCCTTCACCACTTACTTTTCTTCAATCCTAAACCCATAGTACTATTGTTTTTGTTTTATTTTATTTTATTTTATTTTGAAATAAATTCAAAGTTATAGGAACAGTTTCAAAAACAATACTAACCCTATACACAGAATTCCATCATAACCTGACCCCCTCCCCTGATAGCTCAATCCTCCAACTTTAACGTGCTGTCACATCACTACTTCTTTCCCTCCCTCCCTCCCTCCCTATCTATCATCCATCATCTTTGCTCTGTCTTCTGAACATATGAGAGCTAGCTGCACACACCCTTGAACAAACACTATAATTCACATATACACTTCCCATGAACAAGAACATTCTTTAATGCAATCCCATTAAGCACACCTAAGAAGTACAAGAGATTCAACAATGATACAAAGCTTACATTACATTCCATATTTCCTTTTCCTTATGTCTCAACTGTGTCCCTTTGAGCCACCTGCCCTCCATCCTCCAATCCCATCCAGGTTCATCCTTGGCATTCAATTGTCATCTATTTAGACTGTCTTTTTCTTTTTTTCAATTGTGGAAACATATATACAGCCTAAATCTTCCCATTCCACCCACTCTCTAGCCTTCCATTAGTGGGATTAATCACATTTAGAATGTTGTAATGCTCTTTCCCACCATCCATTACTAGAAATTTCCCATCACCTCAAACAGCAACCCTACACTCATTTCTTAACTCCCCATTGCCCCTTCCTCCATTTCTCTTAACCCATACTCTACCTTTCATCTCTATGGTTATATTCTCTGACAATTTCTTTGTGTTTTCTATGGGGCTTAAAATTAACCTCTTAAATCCATATCAATCTTGTTTTTCTTTGATACCACCTTCACTTCAATAGGACACATAAATTATGTTCCTATACACCTCCATTCCTCCACCTTTATATAGTTGTCTAAAATTACATATTTTATATTGGGTTCAAAACCACTGATTTGTCATTAGAGTTTGTGTATTTTATATCATGTAGGAAGTAAATAGTGGAGTTACAATTCAAAAATTATTGACTTCTTTTTGTATTCCATTGTGGTTGGAGAATGTGCTTTGTGTGTATTCAATTTTTTTTTTTTTAATTTCTTGAGGCTTGTTTTATGTCCCAGCTTATGGTCCCTTCTGGAGAAAGATCTATGATCACTGGAGAAAAATGAGTGTCCTGGTGATTTGGGATGTAAGGTACTATAAATGTCTGTTAAATTTCTCTATATCTCTCCTTTCTTTGCTTCTCTGTTGGTAGGGCTTCCTTTAGTATCTGAAGTAGGGCAGGTCTTTTATTGGCAAACTCTCAGAGTTTTTCTGTGAAAAATTTAAGCTCTCCCTTGAATTTGAAGGAGAGTTTTGTTGGATAAAGTATTCTTGGTTGGAAATTTTTCTCTCTCAGAATTTTAAATATGTCATGCCACTGCCTCCTCGCCTCCATGGTGGCCACTGAGTAGTCACAACTTAGTCTTATGTTGTTTCCTTTGTATGTGGTGAATTGCTTTTCTCTTGCTGCTTTCAGAACTTGCTCCTTCTCTTCAGTATTTGAGAGTCTGATCAGAATATGTTTCAGAGAGGGTTTATTTGGATTTATTCTATTTGGAGTTCTCTGGGCATTTATGCCTTGTGTATTTATATTGTGTATAAAGTTGGGGAAGTTTTCCCCAACAATTTCTTTGAATACTCTTTCTAGACCTTTACTCTTCTCTTCCCCTTCTGGGACACCAATGAGTCTTAAGTTTGGATGTTTTATTTTATCTATCATATCCCTGTTATCCATTTTGATTTTTTCAATTTTTTCTCCATTCTTTCTTTTGTTCTTTCATTTTCTGTTCTGTGGACTTCTAGGACAATGAGACATTGTTCAGCTTCCTCTAGTCTTGTATTGTGAATATCCAGAGTCTTTTTAATTTGGCCAACAGTTTCTTTTTTTTTTTTTTTAATTAAATTTAGTTTTATTGAAATACATTCACACACCATACAATCATCCATGATATACAATCCACTGTCCACAGTATGATAACATAGTTATGCGTTCATCACCACAATCTATCTCTGAACATTTCCCTTACACCAGAAATAATCAGAACAAGAATAAAAAATAAAGGCGAAAAAAGAACACCCAAATCATCTCCCCATCCCACCCCATTTGTCCTTTAGTTTTTATCCCCATTCCTCCACTCATCCATACACTAGATAAAGGGGGTGTGAGCCACAAGGTCTTCACAATCACACTGTCACCCCTTGTAATCTACATTATTATATAATTGTCTTCAGGAGTCCAGACTGCTGGGTTGGAGTTTGGTAGTTTCAGGTATTTACTTCTAGCTATTCCAATACATTAAAGCCTAAGAGGTGTTATCTATATAGTGCATAAGAATGTCCACCAGAGTGACCTCTCAACTCCATGTGGAGTCTCTCAGCCACTGAAACTATTTCGTCTCATTTTGCATCCCCCTTTTGGTCAAGAAGATACTCTCAGTCCCACGATGCCAGATCCACATTCATCCCCGGGAATC
The DNA here is from genome assembly GCF_015220235.1 of Choloepus didactylus. Classification (NCBI taxonomy): domain Eukaryota; kingdom Metazoa; phylum Chordata; class Mammalia; order Pilosa; family Megalonychidae; genus Choloepus; species Choloepus didactylus. Next base: position 4,430,359 of record NC_051331.1, read on the forward strand.
ATACTCTGCGTTGCCAGGGAGATTTACACCCCTGGGAGTCTGGTCCCATGTAGTGGGGAGGACAGTGAGTTCACCTGTCGAGATGGCTCAGTTAGAGAGAGAGAGGGCCACATCTGAGCAACAAAGAGGTACTCAGGGGGAGACTCTTAGGCACCATTACATATAACTTTAGACTCTCCTTTGTGGTAATGAGCTTCATAAGGGCAAGTCCCATGCTCGAGGACTCAGCACATCAAACCGCCAGTCCCAATGTTTGTGACAACATCAACACCAGTCCAGGTGAGGATGTCCAAGACATCCGCACCTTTCTCCAGATCCTCGGGGCTGTGGAGGGGGAGGCTGTAAATATATTTTTTATTATCTGCCCAAATTACTCTAGGATGTGTCACTATTTCACTCCAGCCTATACTAACCTGCTGTATCTCACTCCCTATTCAAAGTTCCACGCAATTGTGGTGTTTGAACAAATTGACTGTAGAGTTGTACCATTTAGAAAATTTACCAAATAGATATCTATTCCCTTGGTTTCATATGAAAGTTGAAGTTTTAAAACACAATCAGTTTCAACCTTTATCCTTTGGCCTGGCTTGCCCTGGTCTTAACCAGACCTGCTTCATTCATATCACTAGTTGAAGTCTGGGCTCTTTTTCAGCTTTTTTTTTTTTTTGACAGTGGCTGTATGCACTAATACTGACATTCATATCTGCCGAGCTCTAGCTCTGAGTTTCAGATGTCTCAGAGATATGCATTGTTCCAGAGACCAATCAGGTTATACATTTAGGGATCAGCATCTCAAAGTTTAGAGACAGGCATTACAATTCAGAAATAGAGTTGACTGCTGTAAGAGCTTACAATCTAGGGACTATTACAATTATTGTGTCCACGTTAGGCTATGTTCTAAGATTCAATTCTGAGTTTACACATTGTAGTTAGTCCATATTGGTGAGACATCATCCCTCTCACCATGTTTTCTCCAACACTTTTACTCCTATATATATTTTTTCCTACAATTTTATAGAGTTATATTCACATACCATACATTTATCCACAGTGTACAATCAGTTGTTCATGGTATCATCATAAAGTTGTACATTTATCACCACAATCAGCACTTGAACATATTGATTACTACAAGAAGAATTGTTTTTTTTTTTTTTAGCAATAAGAAAAAATGATAAAAAGAAAAATAACATGTCATACAATACAATATACTACTAAGGACAGCAAATAACACCACTACCAAGAATCCCATATTACTCCCCTATATCCCCCTCTCATATACATTTAGCATTGGCATATTGCCTTTGTTACATTTAATGGAGGTATATTACAATGTTACTGTTGACCATAGACTCCAGTTTGCTTTGATTATGTTTTTTCCTGAATACCATCCGTTTTTCAAATTTCTACATGGTTGACATTCATTTGCTTTCCCACATGCAAAAACATTTTTATATTTGTATATTTAGTAACAGTCATTGGCCACTCCAGTTTTTGCCACGTTATACAGTCCCAGTCTTTATCATCTATCTTTACCTCTGGTGTCATACATTCTCCTATCCCACCTCTTTCAGCTTTACTCACAGACATCTTTGTTCAGTGTACTTAAAATACCATGCTACCATCACACAGTGTTATGCTATCTGTTTCTGGAGCTGTGCAATCAATCCTAAACATTCTGTAGTCCTTCAGCATCAAATGGCTCATCTCTGCCCTCTTTCTATCTCCTGGTCGCCTGTGTTGTCAGCTTTTAACTCCCAAAGTTTGTTCATTAATGTCTGTTCATATTAGTGAGACCATACAGAATCTGTCCTTTTGTTTCTGGCTAACTTCTCTCAACATAATGTCCTCAAGGTTCATCCACATTATTACATGATCCATGTCTTTGTTCTGTCTTACAGCTGCATAATATTCCATCATGTGTATATACCACAGTTTGTTTATCCACTCGTCCTTTGATGGACATTTGGGCTGTTTCCATCTCTTGGCAATTGTGAATAATGCTGCAATAAACATTGGTTTACAAATGTCTTTTTGTGTCTTAAGTTTCAGTTCCTCTGAGTATATACCCAGCAATGGAATAGCTGGGTCATATGGCAAATCTATATTTAGCTTCCTGAGGAACCTCCATGCTGTCTTCCAGAGTGGTTGCACCATTCTGCATTCCCACCAACAATGAATAAGTGTGCCTCTTTCTCCACATCCTCTCCAGCACTTGTCATTTTCTGCCAACAGTTTCTTTTATTTCCATAAGATCTTCTATTTTTTTTAATTTACTCTTGCAATGTCTTCTTTATGCTCTTCTTGGGTCTTCCTTATGTCGCTTATATCCTGGGCCATGGTCTTCTTGATGTCCTTTAAATCCTTTGCAATGTTTTCATTCCTCGATTGTAGTTCTTTGATTAATTGTGCAAGGTACTGTGTCTCTTCTGATATCTTGATTTGTGTGTTTGGAGTTGGATTCTCCATATCATCTGGTTTTATCATATGCATTAAGATTTTCTGTTGTTCTTGGCCCCTTTGCATTTGCTTTGCTTGATAGGGTTCTTTGAAGTTGTAAAAAAAAATACCTATCTAATTTTTCAGAAACACAGTTTGGTGGTGTACACTTTAACTAACCAGCAGATGGCATCTGTGAGTCACCTATACCCCTCAAGTCAGTTCTCCACCTTGTCCCCATGGTGTGTGGGGAAATGATTCTTGTGGGGTTCAATTGGAGAACTCAGTTTGGGTGTGTTGCTGGAGCCATCAAACTTGAATGTGGGGTGTGTGTATGGGTGGCCAGGGAGGAAGGACAGCTTTAATAATCAAATCCCCCAGGTTCCTGGAGATTCAAGGCTACCACAAGAGTCTAAGACTTCATTTCATTTCAGCCCCAGACGCTCTCTTTCACTGTCCCACACACCACTGGACTTGGCATAGTGTCCCTGGGTTCTCCAAGCGGGTCCCCCCACCCAGCCACGATCCTCCAGGACCTCTGCTTAGGGAATGCCATACTACATCACCAGTGCACACTGTCCCTCAAGGGAAGCCCTGGGCTGCCAGGCCGTGCCGGGGTGCTTTCAGCCTGATGCAAAGATGGCCAAATGGGGCATCTCCACACCCCCCTCCTTGCACAGTTCCTCCTTCCCAGCTCTGGGACAACTGGTGGGGCTCTGGGCTGTGGGCACAGCCCTGGGCAGGAGTTTATCCAGCCCTCTGGGGAGCCAGCTGCTAGCTGCGGGGTTTCTATCTGCTTCCGTCTCTCCCCTCCATTCCCCTGGCCCCAAGGGTATCTGCAGCAGGCTATTTTCCAGGCCAGACACTGAGAGGTCAGCCCAGCCCCCTCTTGCTGTGTTTTACTGTGTGGTTCCCACTATCACAGCTGCAGCCACTCCTGGGTTTTTCCCCCTTTTTTTTTTTAAAAGAGCCCATTGGTCTCCAAATGCCAAACCCTGGCTTCCCCAGGCTGCTGCATGGCTGCAGGTCTTCCAGCCAGCTTACTCACTCATTTCAGAATGCAGACTCCTGGTTTCACCAAGTATATGGCCCCTGTGGAACTAACAGACCTTGTCCAGCTGGTGCATTGCTGTAACCAGTATTGTGGGTCACCTTCTGGTTTTCATCTAGTGTTTTTCATGGAGGTGTTTTTTTGCCTTGTCTCACCTAGCCACCATCTTAGTTTCTCTACTATTGTTTTTAAATAAACAAAGATGTAGGGCTCCCATTTGCAAATGTGATTTTCTGTTAAGAAGAGTGTCACATTATAAAATGTTCTGAAATTATCTCTATAGAGATTGTAAAACTAAGACCAGTTCACTTTCAGATTGGCAGGTGGCAGGAGTATCAAAGCACAGCAAAGCTTTCCTATGTGTGAAGGTTAGGTTCATGTGTCAACTTGGCCAGGTGATGGTGCCCAGCTGTCTTGTCAAGCAAGCACTGGCCTAACCATTACTGCAAAGATATTTGTGTCTGGTTAATAAACCAGAAGGCTGGTTTATTAAATCATCAGTCCATTGGCTGCAACTTTGATTGCATCAACAAAGTGTCTTCCACAATGAGAATTCAATCAGCTGTATTTGATCCAATCAAGTGAAGACTTTTAGGTGAGACAGATAGAAGACCTTCGCTTTTTCTTCAGCTAGCCAGTAAAGCATTTCTTGAGGAGCTCATTGAACACACTCATCAGAGTTGCTGGTTCACTGCCTGAGGAGTTCATTGGAGTTGCCAGTTTGCTGCCTGTAGTATAGAGTTTGGACTCATGCACCCCCACAGTTGAATGAAACACTTATAAAATCTTATATTTAGATGTCTCTTGTTGATTGTGTTTCCCCAGAGAACACTAACACTAGTTGGTACCAGGAGTGGTTCTTGAGAAACAGAATCTTAAAATGGGCTTTTATAATTGGTTTTCTACTCTGATTAGATTCAAAGGCACTAATGACTCCATTTCCAATAATCAACATGGCACTGAGAGTCCATGGCATGAGTGGGCAATGGAGATATGCAAAATATCACAGTTTGATTCTCCTGATTATACTCTGGTACAAAACAAGGCTCTGGGTGACAGTGTTTTTGACACCTTAACAGAGTTTTCAGAGTTAAGAGGTATAATGACATTGTCTGGTTTCTCTTAGATACACTGGGTAAATTTATAAGAGACGGGGATGAGCTAAAGTCTTCAAATTTGAAAGTTAAGCACTGTATGACAGATGTAAAGGTTTCTATGTGTGCCCTGAAAGAAAATCTTATTTCCTGTGGCCACAAACTTGAGATTTCTGAAAACCAGACCCAGAGTCTCATTGTGTGAGTAGCAGATTTACAATGTAAACTAAAATCTCAACCTTTCAGGGTGTCTGCTGTTAAAGTAAAAGCATTGTTTGGAAAAGAATGGGATCCTGAAACTTGGAATGGGGACATATGGATTGATAATAATGGCAGTGAGGACATTGTAACCCTGGATTCTGCTGAGACTTTGTTAAATATACCTGTAGTGGTCTGTCCTATAGAAAGAGCCCCCCCACCTCCAGTCAGCTGTGAGGAGACTACCATCCAACATCCACCTAATGAGATTAACCCTTCAGTGCCTGCTAAACCTGTAATCATGTCCCCTCAGGAAGCAGCACTCACTCATTTGTCTGGAGAGATTAATCTTGTTTCATGAGATGAAACTGCAATGGAATGTTCTGAGGTAAATGGCTTGAGAGATACTTCTAATTCTTGTCATGACCAACCACACCGCTAGTCTTTTATTCAAAACCCATAAGTAGACTAAAGTCTCAACAGATCCCAAAGGGTGAGGTACAAATTGTGACCCATGAGGAAGTATGCTATATTCCAAAAGAACTGTACATGTTTTCCAATTTATAGAGACAGAAATCAGGGGAATGTGTGGGAATGGATATTAAGTGTGGGGGATAATGGTGGAAGGAATATAAAGATGGTTCAGGCTGAATTTATTGTCATGGGCCCACTAAGAAGAGATTCTGCATTCAATGTTGTAGTTTGAGGGGGTAGAAGGGTTGTTAACAGTTTGTATAGTTGGCTGAAATGGGCATCAAAAGGTGACCAACATTACTGGAGGTCACAATGCCAGAACTGCCCTGGTATAATGTAGAGGAGGGGATTCAAAGGCTTAGAGGGACTGGAATTGTAGAGTGGATTTATCATAGAAGACCTGCTCTCACACCCCTGGAATGTCCAGAGGACGCACCTTTTGCCAGGACTATGAGGAATAAATTTGTGAGACTAGCTCCATCATCCCTGAAGAGCTCTGTAGTTAACCTTCTCTGTAGGTAAGATAATAATGTGGGAACTGCTGTCACTGAGCTGGAATTCTTAAACACAGTGGGGATAATTGGATCCTGAATTGGCAGAAGCAACATGGCAGCAGTTAATCATCAAAGACAAGGTGGGTGTGGCTGCCATAATGAAAAACAGGCTCAAGGCAGCATTCAAAAAAGTCTGACTTGCAGAGACTTGTGGCATTTGCTAGTAGATCATGGAGTACCCAGCAGTAAAATAGATGGCCTGTTTACTAAATTCTTGTTTGAGCGGAAAGCAGAAGAATTCTAGGTCAAGTGAACAAAAGTGTACCTTGAATTATGAAAACAGGGAGTCACAACCTCTTAATCAATTCCCAGACTTGAGAGAGTTTACAGACTCAGAGCCCCCTGAATGAGGGGCAGTCTGGGTACCCATGGGGAAGGACCCTGTTACACTGCCAAAAATTTATACAGTTAATCTTCCTCCCAGCCTTCCCCAGGGGAACCTGTGGCCTTTTTTCCAGGGTAACTGCATTGGGGAAAAGGAAATGGTCAGATATTTCAGGAATTATTAGACACTGATTTAGAAGTGACAATAATTCCAGAAGACCCAAAATGTTACTCTGGTCTACCAGTCAGAGTTGGGGCTTATGGAGGTCAGGTGATGGATGGAGTTTTAGCTCAGGTTCATCTCACAGTGGGTTCAGTGGTTCCTTGGACCCATTTTGTGGTTATTTCCCCAGTTCTGGAATGCATGATTGGAATAGACATACTCAGCAACTGGCAGAATCCTCACTTTGGTTCCAAAATGTGGAGTGTGGATTACTATGGTGGGAAAGGCCAAATGAAAGCTGCTAGAACTGCCCCAGACTAGCAAAATTGTAAACCAGTAGCAATACCAGATTCCTGGAGGGATTGCAGAGATTAAGGCCACTGTTAAGGAATTGAAGAATTCGGGGGTAGTGATTCCCAACACATTCCCATTCAACTCTTGTATTTGGCCTGAGCAGAAAATAGATGGGTCTTGGAGTATGACAGTGGATTATCATAAGCTTAACCAGGTGGTGAATCCAATTGCAGCTACTGTCCCAGATGTGGTATCATTACTTGAGCAAATAAACAAATCTGGTACCTGGTATGCAGCTATTGAGCTGGCAAGTGATTTTTTTCAATAGCTGTTATTAAGGACCACCAGAAACAATTTGCATTCAGCTGGCAATGCCAGCCTTATACATTCAATGTGCTACCTCAGGAGTATGTCAATTTCCAGCCCTGTCATAACATTGTCTGCAGGGAACTTGATCATTTCTTCCTCCCACAAGGCATTACATTGGTTCATTATATTGATGATATGTTGATTACACCTAATGAGCAAGAAGCAGCAACTACTGTAGATTTTTTGGTAATGTATTTGTGTGCCAGAGGATGGGAGATGAATCCAACAAAAATATAGGGTCCTTCCACCTCAGTGAAATTTCTAGATGTCCAGTGGTGTGGGGCCTGTTGAGATATCCCTTCTAAGTTGAAGCACAAGCTGTTGCACAATGTTTAGCTGGTCTCTTTGGATTTTGTAGAAAACATATTCCTCATTTGGGTGTATTACTCCAGCCCAATTAGTGAGTGATCAGAAAACTTCTAGTTTTGATTGGGGACTGAAACAAGCTGAGGCTCTGTGACAGGTCCAGGCTGCTGTGCAAGCTCCTCTGCCACTTGGACCACATTATCCAACTGATCCAATGGTGCTACAAGTGTCTGGCTAATAGAGATGCTGTTTGGAGATTTTGGCAGTCTCCTATAGGAGAATCACAATGCAGGCCCTTGGAATTTTGGAATAAAGTCTTACCATCGTCTGCAGGTAACTACTCTCAATTTGTGAAATAGCTTTTGTCCTGCTATTGGGCACTTAGTAGAGACAAAATATTTAACCATGGGCCACCAAGTTACCATGAGGCCAGAGTTACCTATCATGAGCTGGGTGTTGTCCAGTTCATCAAGCCATAAAGTTGGGAGTGCACAGCAGCATTCCATCATAAAATTGAAATGGCATATATGAATTAGAGCTCAGGGGGTACTGAAGACACAAGTAAGTTACATGAAGAAGTGGCCCAAATGCCCATGGCCCCCACTCCTGCCACCTTACCTTCTCTTTCCCAGCCCACAGCTATGGCTTCTTGGGGAGTTCCTTACAATCAGTTGACTAAGGAAGAGAAAACTTGGACCTGGTTTACAGATAGTTCTGCATGATATGCAGGCACCACCCAAAAGTGGACAGCTGCAGCACTGCAGCCCCTTTCTAGGATGTCCCTGAAGGACAGTGGTGAGGGGAAATTCTCCTCATGGGCAGAACTTCAAGCAGTGCACCTGGTTGTTCACTTTGCTTGGAAGGAGAACTGGCCAGAGATGCCTTTGTGTATGGATTCATGGCTGTGGCTAATTGTTTGGCTGAATGTTCAGGGACTTGGAACATGATTGGAAAATTGGTGACAAAGAAGTCTGGGCAAGAGGTATTTGGATAGACCTTTCTGACTGGGCAAAAAAAAAAAAAGATATTTGCATCTGATGTGAATGTTCACTAGAGGGTGACTTCAGCAGAAGATTTTAATAATCAAGCAGATAAAATGACCAGTTTGGTGGATGCCAGTGAGCCTCTTTCCCCAGCCACTCCTGTCATTGCCCAATGGGCTCATGAACAAAGTGGTCATGGTGGTAGGGATGGAGGTTATGCATGGGCTCAGCAACATGGACTTCCACTCACCAGGGCTGACCTGGACACAGCCACTGCTGAGTGCCCCATCTTCCAGCAACAGGGGCCCACACTCATTCCCCAGTATGGCACCATTCTCTGAGGTGATCAGCCTGCTACCTGGTGGCAAGTTGATTACATTGGACCACTTCCATCATGGAAGGGACAGCAACTTGTTCTTACTGGAATAGACACATAGTCCAGATATGGGATTGCCTTCCCTGCAAGAGATGCTTCTGCCAAAACTATCATCTGTGGACTTACAGAATGCCTTATCCACTGTCATGATATTCCAGATGGCATTGCTTCTGACCAAAGAATCCACTTCACAGCAAATGAAGTGAGGCAATGGGCACATGCTCATGGAATTCTCTGGTCTTACCGTGTTCCCCATCATCCAGAAACACCTGGGTTGATAGAATGGTGGAATGGCCTGTTGAAGACTCACAGTGCCAGCTAGGTGGCAATATCTTGTAGGGCTGGGGCAGTGTTATCCAGGAGGCTGTGTATGCTCTGAATCAGTGTCCACTCTATGGTGCTGTTTCTCCCATAGCCAGGATTCATGGGTCCAGGAATCAAGGGGTGGAAACAGGAACAGCACCACTCATTATCACTCCTAGGGATCCACTAGGAAAATTTTTGCTTCCTGTCCCTGCAAGCTTAAGCTCTGCTGCTCTGCAAGTCTTAGTTCCAAAAGGAGGAGTGCTTCCACCAGGAAACACAGCAATAATTTCATTGAACTGGAAGTTATGGCTGCCACCTGACCACTTTGGTCTTCTTATGTCTCTGAATCAACAGGCAAAGAAGTGGATTACTGTACTGGCTGGGGTGATTGATCCTGACTATTAAGGGGAAATAGCACTGCAACTACACAAAGAAGAGTTTTCCTGGAATACAGGAGATCCCCTAGGGCATCACTTAGTACTACCATACCATGTGATTAAAGTCAATGGAAAACTTCAACAAACAATCCAGGCAGGACTACCAATGGCCAAGAAACTTCAGGACTGAAGGTTTGGGTCACCCCATCAGACAAAGAACCATGGCCAGCTGAAGTGCTTGCTGAGGGTAAAGGGAATACGGAATGGGTAGTGGAAGGAGGTAGTGATAAATATGAACTATGACCACATGACCAGTTACAGAAATGAGGAATATGATGGTATGAATATTTCCTTCTTGTTTTGTTGTGAGTATGTTTGTATTTGTCTGTAAAGCAAATGTCTTTGTTTTCTTCTCTCTTATCCCCTTATATGACATAAGCTTATTGTTCATTTCACAGTATTTAAGTTAAAGGAATTCAATTTTAAGAGTTAATGTCACTGAAGGACTTGAACTCTATTCTGGAGAGATATACTGTGTTTCTGGCTGTACACAGGACAGTGGAGTATTGATTGGTGAAACATGTGTTTGTTATTGTTCTCTCCTTAGAGATAAAGTATGGTTTAAGGTGATGTGTATTACTGCCAATTTGACAAGGGGTGGACTGTGATAGTTAGGTTCATGTGTCAACTTGGCCAGGTGATGGTGCCCAGGTGTCTGGTCAAGCTAGCACTGGTCTAACCATTACTGCAAAGACATTTATGGCTGGTTGTGTCAGTTTGAATGTATTGTGTCCCCCAAATGCCATTATCTTTGATGTAGTCTTGTGGGGCAGATGTTTTGGTGCTGATTAGATTTGCTTGGAATGTGCCCCACCCATCTGTGAGTGATGACTCTGATGAGATATTCCCATGGAGGCATGGCCCCACCCATTCAGGGTGGGACTTGATCAGTGGAGCCATATAAATGAGCTGACTCAAAGAGAAGGAACTCAGTGCAGCTGGAGTGATGTTTTGAAGAGGAGCAAGCTTGCTAGAGAGAAACATCCTGGGAGAAAGCCATTTTGAAACCAGAACTTTGGAGCAGATGCCAGCCACATGCCTTACCAGCTAACAGAGGTTTTCTGGATGCCATTGACCATCCTCCAGTGAAGGTACCCGAGTACTGATGTGTTACCTTGGACACTTTTTGGCCTTAAGACTGTAACTGTGTAGCCAAATAAACCCCCTTTTTATAAAAGCCAATCCATCTCTGGTGTTTTGCATTCTGCAGCATTTAGCAAACTAGAACACTGGTTAATAAACCATAACACTGGTTTATTAAATCATCCATCAATTGGCTGCAGCTGTGACTGATTGCATCAATGAAGGGTGTGTTTTCCATAATAAGAGAATTCAGTCAGCTGGATTTGATCCAACCATCTGAAGACTTTTAAGCAAAGCAGACAGAGGACCTTCACTTCAAGTAGTCAGTGAAGCATTTCTTGGGGAGTCATTGAACACCCTCATCAGAGTTGCCAGTTTGCTGCCTGCCCTATGGAATTTGGACTCATGTATCCCTGCAGTTGCATGAGACACTTTTATAAAATCTTATATTTAGATATCTCTTGTTGATTCTGTTTCCCTGGAGAACCTTTACTAATACACTGTGGTAACTAGAATATTGCACAGGTGTTCTCATACCACAAAATGTAAAAGCACATTTCATTGACTTTAATGCATGATCATGAAGAATGCATTTTCAGTCTGAAGAACAAGTAGTATAATTTTTCATTTGTATTTTTCATTCACACATCCATATAAAATTCAATTTACTTAAAGTTAATTCAATGTTATTAAGCACAAATGGTCTGGAGACTGTAGGGATCATGAGCATGTGCTTATGTGCTCTTTCATATATACAGGGATCTTGTATATATTTTATTTTTATGTCAAGGATTGACTTACTCATTTTGCACCACTTGAATATATAGTACAAAGGTTAGCAAAGAGAGGATAATAGGCAGATATTTGTTGCGATTAATTTAATAGCAGTAATATAATAAAATATCCCAATTTTATGATAAAAACCCATAATTAAATTTATTTAAATAATTTAAATTAGTATTCTGCACATAGAAACTTTGGGCAGCCAGAAGAGCCTTTCTCTCCCACCCTATTTTGATGGCATCAGTTCCACTAGATGCTGTTATCCAATAACTGTGCACTTAAATTAACAATGATCAATTCTGCTTAAAACTGCTGGGACTGAGTTTTTCAATTCAATGAATAATAAATAATACATTGGTCTCATTGTGTGAGTACCATCCTTATTGGTATTTTCTATTCCAATTTTGTTAAAAATGCCAGAGCAGGAGAGAAGTTGGGGTGATTCATGGAGGAGGTGAAAAGGAGGAAAAGAAGAGAACAATAACATCAAAAACATAAATTAATACTATATTTTCATACACTGGAGATGCAAGGCAGGAATTCTCATAAGGGTTCAATCACGCTTCAGGTGCAGACAAGGAAGAGTGAGCACTTGAGATGGTAAAGATCACGGCAGAAATCATTCTGCCTTATAACAAGGCATCTGTGTTCAGTTTTTAAAATGTAGGGGAGCAATAGCACTAGAGGAAATCCCTGGGTATATAGCTTTTGGCATAAAAAGTAGAAAGTGCCCAGGTATAATTTTAAATAGATAATTGGCTCCAGGTGGCGCTAGGCAATCAGAAGCTCTTCCATGGTTCTCAGAAATGCTACTTGCAATTCTGTCATTGATCTCTAGTTTTATACAACTGTGCTCAGAAAAAACAGTCATTATGTCTTTAACAGCTGGAGGACAGTTACTTCGGGCCCATTATATGGACTATTGTGATATATGCTGAAAAGTCTCTTGAAAATAATTCTATACCCTGGGAGCAACAATCTACATGTCCTAATTAGGAAAAGTTAGTCTGTTGTGCTATTCAAATGTTGAGTATAATAATTAGATTGTACTTATATCTCCAACTATGATTTTGGAATTTAAAAAATTCTCCTTTGGGTTATGTCATTTTCTACATCATTTTGAAATTATGTCATAAGTGCAAACAAATTTGGAGTTGTTATATCTTCCTATCAAATCAACTTCTTTATCATGAGAAAGATTCCTTATTAATATTGAGCCATACTTCCTGCCTCTGGTGTACATTGTTTTATAAGTAGTCAGCCATATAACTGCAATGAGTATTTTAGGTTTGTTTTGCATTGTACATTTCTACATCTTGTTTAAAATCTTATTTTTGAAATATATTTTTCTGTTTATCTTAAATATTATTACTTATCTAGTGCTTTTAATTAGGTTTGTATGCTTTTCTTACCACTTGACAAATTCTGTATTATAATTAGATCCTTTATTTTATTTAAACTTCATATCATTAGTAGTATATGTGGGATTTCTGTCTACTGTCATGCTTTTTGGTTCCTATTTTTCCCATCTTTCCTTGTGCAATTTTTCTATTTGATTGATAAGAAATATTTTTCCATTTTCATCATCTAGTAGATTTTCAGTCATAAATTCTTATCACATATCTTTAGATATTACCCTAGAAATTTCAATATCTATCTTCAACTTGTATTCTATCTGAATAGCTATCTGGATATGACTGCACATAACTATGGATTTATTTTAAAAGTGATTGTTTTTAAATATTCATTTAGATGACTTATGCAAAAGTAAATTTCATGATTGTTGTGTCAGCATCACAGTTCTGAGTACTTGAGAATAATTTTGTTTCTTTATACTAAACCTTACCCACAGAGGACTTTTTCCATCCTCAACACTCCATAAGGAGAAAGGCCACTAATGGTGATTAGCCTGGCTGCCTTTTGAGCAAAATAGCCTATGTTATTAGCCAGGTTCTACAACTTAAGGATTGTGTGAACTTTGGCAAGTTACATTTTCTTGACTTCCTGAACCAACATATTTACCCTTTCAGTTTTCTTCATTCTTTGCTGCATCCAGATTATCAATCTGGAATGTTTTTCCATCTGCCTGAAAAACATCAGTTAACAATTCTTGTATCAAATTGGATGATGGCCTTGAAATCCCTCTGTTTCAGATTCTGAAAATATATTGTTTTGTTCCTTGTTTAACACTTCCAGAAATATCCATTATTTTGACCACAGACACAGAATATTATGAATACTCAGCCTTCATAAAAGTAGAGTCATATAATATGTATTATTTTGTAGCTGACTTCTTTTGATTACTGTATTTAAATCAGGCTGTTCAGTGTTTATGTGTGTTTTCATATTGCTTGGAGTGTTCCACCAGATGTGTTGTTCATACTTTAGATATTCATTCCAATAATTGGCATTTTATTTGTTCCATGTTTTAGCTATTATGAAAAATAAATTTCCTTTAAAATTGCTAAACTTGATTTGGTGGACCTAGACACTCATTTCTCTCAAGCATGTAAAGATAAATTTCTGGATAAAAAATAGATGCATGTGGCCAGAGAATTGTGAAAAGATGGCAGAATAGGGAGCTCCAAGACTCAGTTCTTCCAGTGTAATAGCTATTAAACAGGAAGGAACTGTCTGAAATATCTATTTTGAATTTTCAGAGGCCAGAAGAACACTGTATGGCATCCAGGGCAGAGCTGAAGGAAGAGGCTGACAAGTTATGGTAAATAACAGAAAATTGCTCTCTCTTCAAGGTGTCTACTGTCACCCATATACCACTCTTCCTGCAGGCTACCATGGGATCCAAACCCTGGCTAGCTTGAGGGTGACATAAGGAGGTATAAAACTCCTTTCCCCCATGAAGGGAGGGCATGGCCAAGCACTGATCAGAGCTTTTGATTGATTTTGGGTTGCTGGGGCCCAGCTTGAAGAGTGGCCATTGTTTCAACTCACCCCTACAAAGGAAGTGGTGGCAGCTGGTATTTCAAACCACATGGGGTGGTGCAGTGAATTGAAGACACTACACTTCCTCAGGTCTGCAAGAGACAGATGATTTAGCTGCATTTTCTGGGCAGACCAAGAGCTCAGCTTTCAGGAGGTGTGAAGAAAGCTCTTGATGCACTTCCTGATCATCTAATCAGGGTGTTTTGTAGCCAGTTTGAGCACCCTACATGGGTCACAGGCCCTGTTTCAGCTGAATAGACTGATGGGAATGTCCCCCCCATTGTGCCCCTTAACCCAGAATTTACCCTCCAAGCTAAAGCAGCCTGAGACAATGAAAGGTATGTAAGAACCATAGAGGCAGACAGTGACTTGTGGGCTTCAAACACCCAGGAGAAGGGTGTCTGTCTCCTGGGAAACAGAGGGGGCACACCAACTCCTGAAAACAGGGGAACTCTAAAACAACTAACAAGTAAAAGCACAGGACAAGACACAGACACAGAAAGACAAGGAAAGCCATGCACACTGCATGTGCTTTGTGCAGGCATTCCTGATAGCAAGGGTAATGCTCAAGAATATCTCTGTCTTATCAGCTGGTTACAAAATCAAGAAACAGTCATCTCAGGGAGTAAATACCAGAATTAACATATTAAAAGTTTGTCTTAAGGAAACAGGAAAAGGTGGCCCATCCAAAGGAAAAGGATGAAAATCCAGAGGACAACAATGAAGGACAGAATGTGGACAAACCAAACAGAGCCTTTAAAAAATACTCTTAAAGTGCTCAAGGAGATGAAGGGAAATACAGAGAAAGAACTAAAAGATACCAGGAAAACAAAGAATGAGCAATGTGAGAACTTATGTCAAGATTTGGTGATTTTAAAAGGAACCAAACAGTAGTACTTGAGTTGAAGACCATAATAACTGGTTTTAAAAATGTCCAGAGGTGTTTCAGGGGCAGGTTGGCATTGGCAGAAGATAGAATCAGTGAACACAAAGACAAGGCAATGGAAGTGCATTGGGTAGAGAAGCAAACACAAGAAAAGAATTATAGAAAGTGAAAATAACCTCAGGGATTTCTGAGACCATCAAGTTTACCAACAAATGCATTGTAAGAATCCCAAAAAGGGAAAAAAGAAAGAAAGCAGTAGAAGTAATAGTCAAAGAAACAATGACAGAGAAGTTACCAAGCTAGCTATAGATGTGAATATACACATTCAAGACACCCAGAGAACAACAAACATGAGAAACATGAAGAAAAATACACCCTGTCATTTACTGATCACATCATTGAATACAAAAGACATGGAGAGGCTTCTGAAAGCTGCAAGGAAAAAACTATGAGTTATTTACAAGGGAGTCCCAATAAGATTGAGTGCTGATTTCTCAGAATCCATGAATCTTCAGGGATGTCTGAGCAAAGACCATTTTAACTTCTTCCTGCTGCAAAGGGTTGTTTACATTAAGGGGTAGAGGAATGAAATTGATGTTCTTGGAGAGACTGGTAACTCTGGGTTTCATGGATTATCTGACATAGGAACAATCTGGAGGCTTTAAGCTTCTGAAAAAATAAACTTGATAAGTAAAATGTTTATAAAGTCTTAGATAGAGACCAGGGTATTCATCAGGGTTTCCAGGAATACTGTTGGTTGGGGCTTCATGTACTGTGGCAATTTGCAATGTGTGGTTGAAGGATAACCCCCAGAATGACTTCTCAACTCTATTTGAAATCTCTTAGCCACTGAAACTTTATTTTGTTTCATTTCTTTTTCCCCCTTTTTTTCAAGACGACATTATAAATCCCACAATGCCAGGGCCATGCTCATCCCTGGGAGCCATGTCCCATGTTGCCAGGGAGACTTACACCCAGGTACTTTATAGAAATGCAAATTCTTAAACCCCACTTAAACTTACAGAATTAGAAATTCTCAAAGAGGGGCCCAGGAATTTTTTGTGTTAACAATCTCTCTTTGTGAATCTCATGCACTTTTGTATTTGAGAACAACTGAACTAGCCTATTATATTTAATGGCCATTCTAATTGATAGCCTCAACAATATTTAGTGAACAGCAAATACATTAATGGGCCATGCTATAAAATAGAGAAAATTTAAATTTAGGAGAAGTCTGTTCTTTACAAAACAAAAATATTCCCAATTCCTCTTTTGTAAATTCTTTTCTAAAATTTTGATTTCAGATGCTCAAATACCAACCATTTTCACAAGAATAAGGACTCTTAAAAATTGGAAATATTTGGAACATGCCGAGGGCTGGCCTAACCCTCAGCAACGGGCAGGGTCCTGATAGGGGGCCTGGAGTCGGCGAAAAAATGAGACAGACACCTTGTTGTGTCCGGGTATGAAGATTAAATCTCCGACCAAGCAGAGCATCAGAGCTTTGTTTTTATAATTCTCTGTAACATACGCACTAGCATTCAGGCATGCAATACTAGAATAGTTTGGCTAAATCTCAGACATTATTTATTCTTACACAGTGATCAATGGGCTAGCAGGGACAGACTCCCTGGAGCGTAGCAAGACACAGTGTTCCGGGGACAGGCATAGCAGTTCCTATTATTGAGTACCCAGCAATCTATAACTATTTTTTGTGTTCATGTTTTTGAATCTGTTAATCATTACCTTTTTGTTTCTTCTAGCTAATTCTTTCAAAGCTTGGGAAGGGGGATTACGGCCTAGTTGACAGGTGGCCAGTGGGAGTGAGCAGAAAGGGTGGCCTATTATCTTCTAAGAAAGGAGCAGGCGTTGTCACTACGCTGACGCTAATGCAGGGTAAGCCGCTGGCTCATTAATGTAGCTAGGTGTGGGAGCATGCCACCACCACAGAGCCCAAAAGACGCCAAATGAGAAAAAGAGGCAGTGTGAATATAAGAAAGAGCAGCAAGAAACAAACTCCTTTTAGGCAGGAGTCATAGGTGCCACTCGACGCTCTGCCTTGTGGAACGGTCACCACGACATGCACTGAAGGCCCAGGGACCGTGCCACGAGGCCGACTGCCGGGTGCTGAATTGGCTGCCCACAGGAACATACATAATTAGTAATATGCTGGTAAAATTGCTTTCTGAAAAAAATGTATTTGTAGCATTTGCTGATTTCCCTGGTGTAAATTGTCCCACCATGACCAATTTCAAGCCACCAAGATGAAGTCACTGAAAATGAAGTTGAGAAACAATGTTTGGAATTACTGTTCTGTCTTTTTTTTTTTTTCATTTTTACTGAGATTGTTCAGATACCATAGAATTATCCAAAGATCCAAAGTGTACAATCACTTGCCCCTGGGTACCCTCATACAGCTGTGCATCCATCACACTTAATTTTTGTTCAATTTTTAGAAACTTTTCATTACTCCAGACAAGAAATAAAGTGAAAGATGAAAAAAGAAAAAAAGAAAAGGAAACTCTAATCCTCCCCTACCCCTAACCAACCCCCCTCAATTGTTGACTCCTAGTATTGATATTTGTTAGTTTATGAAAAAATGTTGAAATACTACTTTATGAAAGTATGAAAGTTTATGAAAAAATGTTGAAATACTACTAACTGTAGTATATAGTCTGTAATAGGTATATAGTTCTTCCCTATATGCCCCTCTATTATTAACCTCTAATTTTATTGTCATACATTTGTTCTGGTTCATGGAAGCAATTTCTAGTATTTGTACAGCTGATCATGGACATTGCCCACCATAGGATTCAGTTTTATACATTTCCATCTTTTGACCTCCAACTTTCCTTCTGGTAACATCTATGACTCTGAGCGTCCCCTTTCCACCTCATTCACACACCATTCAGCACTGTTACTTATTCTCACATCTTGCTACCAACACCCCTGTTCATTTCCAAACATTTAAGTTCATCCTAGTTGAACATTCTGCTCATACTAAGCAACCACTCCCCATTCTTAAACCTCATCCTATATCTTGGCACCTTATATTTCATGTCTATGAGTTTACATATTATAATTAATTCCTATCAGTGAGACCCTGCCATAATTGTCCTTATGTGTCTGGCTTATTTCACTCAGTATATTGCCCTCGAGGTTTTGTCATCAACCCTTTTTTTTTAATATGGTTTTGTTCACTCATCATACATTCCATCCCATGTAAATAATCGATGGTTCTCTGCATGGTCATACATTTATGTGTTCACCATCTTCACCACTATCTATATAAGGGCATCTACATTTCTTCCACAAGGCAGGAGGGAGAGTCAAAGAAGGTAGAGAGGCAAAAGAAAGGGAAAAAAATGACAGCTAGGAAGTAGCAAAAGGAAAAATAACCTTAAATCAAAGTAGAATAAAGAATCAGACAATACCACCAATGTCAAGTGTCTAACATGCCTCCCCTATCCCCCCCCTCTTATCTGCATTCACCTTGGTATATCACCTTTGTTACATTAAAGGAAGCATAATACAATGATTCTATTAGTTACAGTCTCTAGTTTATGCTGATTGCATCCCTCCCCCAATGCCTCCCCATTTTCAACACCTTGCAAGGTTGACATTTGCTTGTTCTCCCTCGTAAAAGAACATATTTGTACATTTTATCACAATTGTTGAATACTCTAGATTTCACCAAGTCACACAGTCCCAGTCATTATCTTTCCTCCTTTCTTGTGGTGTCTCACATGCTCCCCACCTTCCTCTCTCATCCATATTCATAGTTACCTTTGTTCAGTGTACTTACATTGTTGTGCTACCATCTCCCAAAATTGTGTTCCAAACCACGCACTCCTGTCTTCTATCACCCTGTAGTGCTCCCTTTAGTATTTCCTGTAGGGCAGGTGTCTTGTTCACAAAGTCTCTCATTGTCTGTTTGTCAGAAAATATTTTGAGCTCTCCCTCATATTTGAAGGACAGCTTTGCTGGATATAGGATTCTTGGTTCGCGTTTTTTCTCTTTCAGTATCTTAAATATATCACACCACTTCCTTCTTGCCTCCATGGTTTCTGCTGAGAGATCCGCACATAGTCTTATTAAGCTTCCTTTGTATGTAATGGATTGCTTTTCTCTTGCTGCTTTCAGGATTCTCTCTTTGTCTTTGACATTTGATAATCTGATTATTAAGTGTCTTGGCGTAGGCCTATTCATATCCTCTGTTTGGAGTATGCTGCGCTTCTTGGATCTGTAATTTTATGTCTTTCATAAGAGATGGGAAATTTTCATTAATTATTTCCTCTATTATTGCTTCTGCCCCCTTCCCCTTCTCTTCTCCTTCTGGGACACCAATGATATGTACATTATTGTACTTTGTTTCATCCTTCAGTTCCCAGAGATGTTGCTCATATTTTTTCATTCTTTTCTCCATCTGCTCCTTTGCGTGTAGGCTTTCAGGTGTTTTGTTCTCCAGTTCCTGAGTGTTTTCTCCTGCCTCTTGAGATCTGCTGTTGTATGTTTCCATTGTGTCTTTCATCTCTTGTGTTGTGCCTTTCATTTCCATAGATTCTACTGGTTGTTTTTTTGAACTTTTGATTTCTGCTGTATACATGCCCAGTGCTTCCTTTACAGCCTCTACCTCTTTTGCAATATCTTCTCTAAACTTTTTGATTTGATTTAGCATTAGTTTAAATTCCTGTATCTCAGTTGAAGTGTACATTTGTTCCTTTGACTGGGCCATAACTTTGTTTTTCTTTGTGTAGGTTGTAATTTTCTGTTGTCTAGGCATGGTTTCCTTGGTTATCCAAATCAGGTTTTCCCAGACCAGAACAGACTCAGGTCCCAGAGGGAAGAAATATTCAGTATCTGGTTTCCCTGAGGGTGTGTCTTAGAAAATTGTTCCAGCCTTTGATGCCTCAGGTCACTGTGCTTTTCTGCCCATCAGGTGATGCCTGTTAGCCTATAATTCTTGACTGGTGTGAGGAGGTATGGCCGTGTTCCCCCAGGCTCTGGGGTCTTGTTCTGAATGGAAAGGGCCCCACCCCTTTCCTCCTAGAGAAGACAGACCCCCCAGGTGGAGGTCATTAGCATTTCAATGGTCTCACTCTCTGCTTGTGCTGTCTCCACCCTTCCCCAAGTCACAGACCTGGAAACTGAATATGACTTGGGCTTTCTCCACTGAGC
Organism: Choloepus didactylus; assembly: GCF_015220235.1. Lineage (NCBI taxonomy): Eukaryota > Metazoa > Chordata > Mammalia > Pilosa > Megalonychidae > Choloepus > Choloepus didactylus. The sequence continues at coordinate 4,450,600 of NC_051331.1, forward strand.
TGAAAAACAAATAGATAGTCCCCTTCAGACCCAGTCCAAGGCAACCCTCCAGCTCTCCAAGGTCAGTCGTCACCCAAAGCCTCTGTTTTTTGGGGATGCGTACCTGTAGTGAGCAGTTCACACTCGCTACTTAAAACCCCAGTTGGAGCTCAGCTGAGCTATATTTGCTTGCTGGGAGAGAGCTTCTCTCTGGCACACGAGGCTTTGCAGCTCGGGCTATGGGGGAGGGGTCTCACGACTTGGATCCGCAGGTTTTACTTACAGATTTTATGCTGTGTTCTCGGGCATTCCTCCCAATTCAGGTTGGTGTATGATGAGTGGATGGTCTCGTTTGTCCCCCTGCAGTTATTCTGGATTCTTTACTAGTTGTTTCTGGTTTTTTGTAGTTGTTCCAGGGGGACTGCTTAGCTTCCACTCCTCTCTATGCTGCCATCTTGCCCCGCCTCTGTTCTATCTTATTTGGGCATCTTTAGATAGGTCTACCATGCCCAACACACACACTTTTTTTTGTTCTTTGTTTGTTTTTTAATCTTCATTTTATTGAGATATATTCACATACCACGCAGTCATACAAAACAAATCGTACTTTCGATTGTTTACAGTACCATTACATAGTTGTACATTCATCACCTAAATCAATCCCTGACACCTTCATTAGCACACACACAAAAATAACAAGAATAATAATTAGAGTGAAAAAGAGCAATTGAAGTAAAAAAGAACACTGGGTACCTTTGTCTGTTTGTTTCCTTCCCCTATTTTTCTACTCATCCATCCATAAACTAGACAAAGTGGAGTGTGGTCCTTATGGCTTTCCCAATCCCATTGTCACCCCTCATAAGCTACATTTTTATACAATTGCCTTCGAGATTCATGGGTTCTCGGTTGTAGTTTGATAGTTTCAGGTATCCACCACCAGCTACCCCAATTCTTTAGAACCTAAAAAGGGTTGTCTAAAGTGTGCATAAGAGTGCCAACCAGAGTGATCTCTCGGCTCCTTTTGGAATCTCTCTGCCACTGAAGCTTATTTCATTTCCTTTCACATCCCCCTTTTGGTCAAGAAGATGTTCTCTGTCCCACGATGCCGGGTCTACATTCCTCTCCGGGAGTCATATTCCACGTTGCCGGGGAGATTCACACCCTGGGTGTCTGATCCCACGTAGGGGGGAGGGCAGTGATTTCACCTTTCAAGTTGGCTTAGCCAGAGAGAGAGGCCACATCTGAGCAACAAAGAGGCATTCCAGAGGCTCTTAGGCACAATTATAGGGAGGCCTAGCGTCTCCTTTGCAGCAACCATCTTCCCAAGGGTAAAACCTATGGTAGAGGGCTCAACCCATCAAACCACCAGTCCCCTGTCTGTGGTCATGTTAGCAACCATCGAGGTGGAGTAGGCTAATACCCCTGCATTCTCCACAGGCTCCTAAAGGGGGCACTACATATTTTTTTCCTTGTTTTTCTTTTTTAATCAACTGTATGAAAAAAAAAAATTAAAAAAAAAAACAAAACATAAAAGAACATTTCAAAGAGACCATAACAAGGCAGTAAGAAAAAGACAACTAACCTAAGATAACTGCTTAACTTCCAACCTGTTCCTACTTTACCCCAAGAAAGTTACCTAATATAGCAACATTTCTGTGAACTTGTTCCTACTATATCCATCAAAAATTAACAGACCATAGTCATTCCTGGGCATCCCCAGAATGTTAAATAGCTTATCTGTTCTTCTTGGATTATTGTTCCCCCTTCCTTAATTGCTCTCTATTGCTAGTTCCCCTACATTCTACATTATAAACCATTTGTTTTACATTTTTCAAAGTTCACATTAGTGGTAGCATATAATATTTCTCTTTTTGTGCCTGGCTTATTTCGCTCAGCATTATGTCTTCAAGGTTCATCCATGTTGTCATATGTTTCACGAGATCGTTCCTTCTTACTGCCATGTAGTATTCCATTGTGTGTATATGCCACATTTTCTTTATCCACTCATCTGTTGAAGGACATTTGGGTTGTTTCCATCTCTTGGCAATTGTGAATAATGCTGCCATGAACATTGGCGTGCAGATATCTGTTCATGTCACTGCTTTCCGATCTTCCGGGTATATACCGAGAAGTGCAATCGCTGGATCGAATGGTAACTCTATATCTAGTTTTCTAAGGAACTGCCAGACTGACTTCCAGAGTGGCTGAACCATTATACAGTCCCACCAACAATGAATGAGAGTTCCAATTTCTCCACATCCCCTCCAGCATTTGTAGTTTCCTGTTTGTTTAATGGCAGCCACTCTAATTCGTGTTAGATGGTATCTCATTGTAGTCTTAATTTGCATCTCTCTAATAGCTAGTGAAGCTGAACATTTTTTCATGTGTTTCTTGGCCATTTGTATTTCCTCTTCAGGGAACTGTCTTTTCATATCTTTTGCCCATTTTATAATTGGGCTGTCTGTACTATTCTCATTGCGTTGTAGGATTTCTTTATATATGCAAGATATCAGTCTTTTGTCAGATACATGGTTTCCAAAAATTTTTTCCCATTGAGTTGGCTGCCTCTTTACCTTTTTGAGAAATTCCTTTGAGGTGCAGAAACTTCTAAGCTTGAGGAGTTCCCATTTATCTATTTTCTCTTTTGTTGCTTGTGCTTTGGGTGTAAAGTCTAGGAAGTGTCCGCCTAATACAAGGTCTTGAAGATGTTTCCCTACATTTTCTTCTAGGAGTTTTATGGTACTTTCTTTTATATTGAGATCTTTCATCCATTTTGAGTTAATTTTTGTGTAGTGGGTAAGGTAGGGGTCCTCTTTCATTCTTTTGGATATGGATATCCAACTCTCCCAACCCCATTTGTTGAAAAGACTATTATGACTCAGTTCAGTGACTTTGGGGGCCTTATCAAAGATCAGTCGGCCATAGATCTGAGGGTCTATCTCTGAATTCTCAATTTGATTCCATTGATCTATATGTCTATCTTTGTGCCAGTACCATGCTTGTTTGACAACTGTGGCTTTATAATAAGCTTCAAAGTGAGGCAGTGTAAGTGCTCCCACTTCGTTTTTCTTTTTTAGAGTGTCTTTAGCAATTTGAGGCATCTTCCCTTTCCAAATAAATTTGATAACTAGCTTTTCCAAGTCTGCAAAGTAGGTTGTTGGAATTTTGATTGGGATTACACTGAATGTGTAGATGAGTTTGGGTAGAATTGACATCTTAATGACATTTAGCCTTCCTATCCATGAACATGGAATATTTTTCCATCTTTTAAGGTCCCCTTCTATTTCTTTTAGTAGAATTATGTAGTTTTCTTTGTATAGGTCTTTTACATCTTTGGTTAAGTTGATTCCTAGGTACTTGATTTTTTTAGTTGCTATTGAAAATGGTATTTTTTCTTGAGTGTCTCTTCAGTTTGTTCGTTTCTAGCATATAGAAACATTACTGACTTATGTGCATTAATCTTGTATCCCGCTACTTTGCTAAATTTGTTTATTAGCTCTAGTAGCTGTATCGTCAATTTCTCAGGGTTTTCTAGATATAAGATCATATCATCTGCAAACAATGACAGTTTTACTTCTTCTTTTCCAATTTGGATGCCTTTTATTTCTTTGTCTTGCCGGATTGCCCTGGCTAGCACTTCCAGCACAATGTTGAATAACAGTGGTGACAGCGGGCATCCTTGTCTTGTTCCTGATCTTAGAGGGAAGGCTTTCAGTCTGTCACCATTGAGTACTATGCTGGCTGTGGGTTTTTCATATATGCTCTTCATCATGTTGAGGAAGTTTCCTTCAATTCCTGCCTTTTGAAGTGTTTTTATCAAAAATGGATGTTCGATTTTGTCAAATGCTTTTTCAGCATCTATTGAGATGATCATTTGATTTTTCCCTTTTGAATTGTTAATGTGTTGTAATACATTGATTGATTTTCTTATGTTGAACCATCCTTGCATGCCTGGAATGAACCCCACTTGGTCATGGTGTATGATTTTTTTAATGTGTCCTTGGATTCGATTTGCAAGTATTTTGTTGAGGATTTTTGCATCTATATTCATTAGGTAGATTGGCCGGTAGTTTTCTTTTTTTGTAGCATCTTTGCCTGGTTTTGGTATTAGATTGATGTTAGCTTCATAAAATGAGTTAGGTAGTGTTCCATTTTCTTCAATGTTTTGAAAGAGTTTGAGTAAGACTGGTGTCAGTTCTTTCTGGAAAGTTTGGTAGAATTCCCCTGTGAAGCCATCTGGCCCTGGGCCTTTATTTGTGGGAAGATTTTTGATGACTGATTGGATCTCTTTGCTTGTGATGGGTTGGTTGAGGTCTTCTATTTCTTCTCTGGTCAGTCTAGGTTGTTCATATGTTTCCAGGAAATTGTCCATTTCCTCTACATTATCCAGTTTGTTGGCATACAGTTGTTCATAGTATCCTCTTATAATTTTTTTAATTTCTTCAGGATCTGCAGTTATGTCACCTTTTTCATTCATTATTTTGTTTATATGGGTCTTCTCTCTTTTTGATTTTGTCAGTCTAGCTAGGGGCTTGTCAATCTTGTTGATCTTCTCAAAGAACCAACTTTTGGTGATAGTTATCCTCTCTATTGTTTTTTTGTTCTCT